>NC_092814.1:273982800-274015300 GCF_023375885.2 Dermacentor andersoni
CAGCAGCAAGAGTTAACGTATGCATGCGCCGTCGACTTTGACTGATGTCCATTAGAGCGCGCATACACGCTTTCTCGGAACCGCGAGCCGAGCCGTGTAGTGAAGGGGTTCTGAAGAACAGAACAGCAGAGGTATACAAACGGTAAGCACCGAGGGTCACCAAGTGTAGGAGAGTAGTCGAGCTTATCCAGAAGTGTTCGTCCACTTATTTTCTTTTCACGTGTTTTTTTTCTTTGCTCGGCATCGCGCGTCCTGTATTTGCCCCTAGTGTATACTCTCTCCTCATGGGAGAGCGCTATAGAAAGACCGATGTGTCGCGACGCAGATAGAGTCTCGAGACAGGCAAGCAAATAGAAAGGCGAAGAGTGTCGCGGGAAGAATGATCGCGCGCCTAGTGACGCCTGCACGCGTGCGTGAATAACAAGAACTCTACATAGTATGCAGGTGACGTCGGAGTGCTCGGATGTCCGCGCGATGGCGTCAGGGAAAGATGGCAGGCGAGAAGAGGAAATGGGGAGATCCGACGTGGAGACGGCGATATAGGGAACGCGTGAGAGGAACGGAGGGACGGGGGCGGTTGTGGATGGGGCACATTCTTGACCCGGAAGAACGGCTACATTCGTGGGTCCGCTCGGCACTGCTCATACCCCTATTACACTAGGCCCCTGTAAATAACTCGGCGCATTTGCTGTGAGCTAACTAAGTGCTTTACAGTCAGAAAGCAAAAACAAAGGCAATGTAATGATCTTAAGCCTATAGGAAGCTTAGCTCTTTTAATGGCAATTGCGTGAACAGGCGGTGGCGGCGGATGTATGGCCAATGTGGCTATATTGAAGAAGGCCGTTTGGCCCCAACGTGGTGATTCTGGAGCATTCCGCTGCGGGTTCATTATTAGGAAAACGAAGAAACAGTGGCAGCTAGAAAGAGCCAAGAGGTTTCAGTGACTTCGTGCGGTCGATTGTCTGCTATGAAATAATTGTGGCAAAGTGGCTTATATTGTGCTGAGTATAACCATCAAATTTGTTGTACACGTTTTCAATTACTCTCGCTGCCCGACTCCAGGAATTGAACGTGGGCCCTTGCGAGTGCGAGCTCGACACTCTATCCACTCGGCTAACGGAGCGGCACTTCAATTACTGTGATTTTTTAACTCTTGTCATGTACGTTTTTTTTAATTTGTTTATAATGTTAGAGAGAGCCTAGAGAGAAGAAAGGAGATGCGAAAGGCGGAGAGGTTGACCGGTAGACGTGCGTTCAATATGCTACCTTGCACTGGGGAAGGAGTGACAATCGTCAGAGGCCGCACTGCCCACCATTGCAATTTGGCAAACAAAAATATTCGTAAAAGAAACGCCAAGCTACATTAAGCAGAGAACAGCTGTCTCGGTTCAGGTAATCCAGTTAGGATGCGCAGACGGAGGGATGCCTTTAGGCTAATGACGTCATGCGCCACGTCCATGAATCGACAAAGCGTATGTCATCATTTATCGATACGTCTGTTGGTGCCTCCATGTCACCTACTTGAAAAAGCGCCTAACGGCCATTTCACTTCAACTAAAATTTGTCGGAGGATGCCAGAGAAGAATGAGGAGGAGAGGGAGAGAAAGAGATTTATTATGAAGAAGAACTGAGGGGTCGGCCTGAACTACTATGTTCTAGCCTGCTACTCAGCGTCACAGAAGGGGGAAAAGGGAACAAAAGGAAAATGAGAAAGGGAAGATGACGAGGAGAAGAAAAGAAAGGGAGAAGTCAGGGATGTTAACGTAAATACGTCTGGTTGGCAACACTACGTTGGGGGACGGGGAAGGGCGAACAAAACGATAAGGAAAAGAGAATAGACCGGAAGCAAAGATGCGGTGAGTTCGGGCACGCGCGCGGATGGCACCACAACGTCAAAGGCGTTCACAAAGGCCAGTCGACCTCAATAAACACAAAAGTGCCTTCCCAGCCATGTGGGCCGACAACTAATGAGGACGATGTTTCAGTAGCGCCTGCACGGACAGCGGCAGATCGTCCAGTCGTCGCAATGCGATGGAGAGTGTTTGTATTTGCGAGTGAAATCGACGAAAGTGGCGCAAAATGTTCGGCAAGGACACTTAAGACTGCTTACGCGTAGGAATGCGAAAGCATTATATTCTCTTTGGTGAAATGCTTTGACATTATAAACTCAATTTATACACTCATTTTATATACTCATGACGTGGCTCCACCTGGTCCCCATTGGCTGGGCCGTCACGTGCCCAAAGAGGCACGCACTAGGCACACCTTTTATCAGTCAGAACCGTGGAGCCACCGACTATCTAGCGTTTCTTGAAGCGACTTCAGCCAGGTTTCGTCGTGACGCTTCAAACGTGCCAGATATTTTTAGCAAGCGCTTACAACCGCTCAGTCACATTACCTGCCAAATGACAGGATTTTGCGATTCCTTAGCATAAGAATGTTTTTCGAGGAAGACAATGTGAGCTGGCTGTATGAACGAAGGGCCAACAAGCCACTGCTGTCAGTTTCATGGCACAATTAAGCAGATCGGCTTAAAAAAGCCGGATTTCCGCAGGATGTTATCACAGCAGTAACCGAAAGATTGCTTTAGACCGTCCAGTGCGCTCGAGAGGGTGCGCAGTATGCTACGTCGGAAATAGAGCGAGTGAAGCAGAAGTGCGCAGTAATGCCGTGTATACGCGATGTCTCGCGCAGGCTGAAGATCCGGAATAACGCAAATGTAAGAGTCGTCTTTTCAGCGCCAAACACGCTTTCTATTCTGTCAAAGGCCAGTTACTGCGGTTCCCAGAAGCCCGGTGCCAGAAGAAGCTCGCGGAAAGCTTCGCAAAATGTGAGAGCAACATTGTGTGCAATTTACCGTTGTCCTGTAGCAAAAGATACATTGGCCAGACGGGACGCTGCGCTAATGATAGGCTACGTGCAGCACGCAAACCTTGCGCGAACTGGAGGCACGCGCCATCTGGCCCTTCACTGCAGGAACTGTGGTTACGAGCCCGTATTCACTCAATGCAGTGTGATAGGAGGAAGTCCTACGCAAAGAATTCATGAAACAGTTGAAGAGGCGAGTATTGCTAGTTTGGGGGACACGTGCGTTAGTGCGGCTTCAATTGAACTCTCAAAAGAAATCTGATTTTCTAGACAAGACGCAGAGAGTGGTTCAACGTAGAAGGCAAGACAGAATGATCTCTTTACCTTGCAGCCAATTTATCACTATCTTCATCTTTATCTTATCTCCCGACACACATGTATCTTCGCTGTTTTTAAAATATAAAACCAGTACAAATGCGCCTGCGTGTGCTGCTATATCTGATTTCTATATATACATAAAGCGCTTCGCAAAATAAACCAAACGTTGGAAGTAAACGCTGTGTCCGTGTCGTTCCTTTCAGACCTGTGTTCTTTTTTGTGAGCTAAAAAAAATTATTATTTGAGATGATTAGGCGAACGGTATCAAAAGCACAGAAAGTTTAACCTCCAGTGCGCTATTCACGGGTATATCGGCGCCATAAAGTGTTCTTCGCCTGCTTCGCAAAACAGATCTGCTACTTCGTAGAATCTTCACCGTCTGTGGGAGCAAGCGCGTTTTATGGCAAGGACGCTTCGTCTATCTTTCCTGCCGTGCAGAGTGTACGAGCGCGCCACATATATTGCGGGGCAGATGCCTAGCGCAGCCACCCCCCTGCAGCGTGTATTACTTTATTTTTTTATTCCCAACAACTCTTTGCGTCGTACGTGCGTGCGAACCTGATCCAACTCCCTCCCACTGGGTCGAAGCGGCTCCGTGGTTTTGACTCGATCACGTTACTCGTGGAGCACTTTTGCCAATAGCGCCTTTTTCTTTATCTCAATGTTTGCTTCCTCGTCACGTGTCCCCTTTAAGAATACAAAGGCTTTCCTTTTTTGAAGCAAATGGCTTTCTTTGGCTCTTTCGCCCATTCTCGTGGTCGTTGGTTGGAACAAAGAAACCAATGCAAAAGGTGCGCGCGTTCGTACTGCACCGTGCGTTTGTTGCCGAAGTCCGTGTTTGTTTTTCTTTTTCTTAAGTTTAATATTAAAATTGGATTCTGGGATTTTAAATGCTAAAACCACGATCTGATTATGAGGTATGCCGTATATTGGAGCACTCTGGATTTATTCTTGACCACCTGGGGCTCCCTAAACTGCAGCTAAATCTAAGTACGCGAGCGTTCTAGAGTTTTGCTGCCCTTCGGAATGCGGCCACCGCGGCCGAGATCGAACCCGGAACATCGAGCTCAGCAGCACAACGTCATAGCCACTACGCTACGACGGGGGTCGTAGCGTAGTGGCTATCTTCGCTTGTATGTTGTAATGTTTTTGGCGCCACATTTTCTCTTCTTCATTTTTTAAAGATATCTAGAACCGTAGTGTTGATATTTTTCTTAGCTCTATTTCTTACGTGTATTCCCGTAAGGTATCTTAATTTGAACCGGCAAATGACACTGAATACCTCGAAAGGGTTGGCACCTCCTACACTCCAGTCGATCGCCCCTTTGAGCTTTTGCGTATCTCCGTGATAAAATGACGGTGTAAAAGAAAAGAAAAGAAGCAATTAAATCAAATAACACGGGCCTTTCTGACATCAAGCCTTTCGTGCGCACGCGACAAAACTTCAACTACTCGAAACCCAAATTCCAATAAAATATTGCATCGCTGGGTTTTCGTGCCAAGCTTCAAAAACGTACTTGGGCGTCCAGTAAACACGACCATTTCTTGACTGTTTTCTTCTTCGCGCTGGCGTGAGCTAGTGAGGATCCGCACTTGGCCCGCTAGTTGAACGGCAAGGAAGAATGCACTTTAGATGCGCAAGGATTCTGATGGCGACGACAAAAAAAAAAGAAAGAAAGAAAGAAAGAAAAGGAACATAGCGTAGTGCTTTGGTTGCTGAAATATGCGGGCGCAATAATTTACTCCCACTCATGTAAACACGTCCCGTCTTGTGGGCGCAGGAAGTTCTGGGTCGCAACTCGTACGAGGCGCACTAATCTAATCAGCTCCCGTCCGCCGAGCAAACGCGGTACCCGACTTACTGGCACGATCTGAGTAAAAAAGAAAGCACTGGTTAAAAAAAAATTAAATTGTGGGGTTTTACGTGCCAAAACCACGATCTGATTATGAGGCACGCCGTAGTGAAGGACTCCGGAAATTTCGACCACCTGGGGCTCTTTAACGTGCACCTAAATCTAAGTACACGGGTGTTTTCGCATTTCGCCCCCATCGAAATGCGGCCGCCGTGGCCGGGATTCGATCCCGCGACCTCGTGCTCAGCAGCCTAACACCATAGCCACTGAGCAACCACGGCGGGTGAAAGCACCGGTTCAATTTGCCACCACGAAACCGCAAAATATATACTTGCTTATGAGAAATCGGAGAATGTTTCATTGCACTTCGAAGTACGAACTATTTGCAGGTGACGGAAACATTTACTTGACGTTAGAACCGCATGGTATAGTAATGCAGCTTCAAGATAAAACTGCGCACCATCCAATTAGAAGGACCTCCAAAGAAGGCTCCTCTGTTACAACTTTCCCCGACCCGCACTTGGAACACGGATTCAAAGACGCTCGAATGCCACCTATACCGGCGCCGCTCGTCAAGTGCTTTCTCGAGCTTCTCTACGCATAGTATGTTCATAAACGGCCGCAAAAGGCTTAAATTTCCCGCTGGCCTACAGCGGCACACCCTGCTATAAAGTTGAATCTGCAATCAGTCAGGTATTTGTATACGCATAATGTTACAAATGCATTCGTAGTGCCACATTCGACAGCTTGTATATAGTATACCCACAGGATTTCCTGCCAAATCGCAAGGACACCGATCGACATGACATGATCTATTGTGTAACTATTTGTGTGTGTAGCGGAGCCCTTTAAAGCAAGCCAGTCGCCCAAAGCTAACACTTTACTATATCACGCTATTTTTATATAATTGCAAAATTTTACTGTACTTGCAACTTTCAGCAGAGTCATGCGAAAGCATAAATTTAGCCATTAGAATTGTTTCAAAGGCGGACGAGAGATTTTTAAACATTTTAAATAACGGCAACAAACGACGATAGACAGACGCATGTGCGTTAGTGTTAATAAATGTCAGCGCATTAGGCGACCAACGAGACGTGCATGCCGGGGACATCCACTATGACATATAAAGTTCCACGTGAAGTATACCCATTTACGACTGCGTTCGCATAGTTGCGTACTACAACCTTCAATAGGGGGCATTGGAAGAAAATCATAAATCTGCTATAATAAACAAAATTTATTCGAGAGGCACCTTTTGCAATGCACAACCGTGCTTATGAGCTGCCTGTAAAAGACGGAGGAGCACTGGCTTCTCCGTCTCTACACGAATACAGGGGTGCTATAACGTAAAACTATTCCAAACTTTTCTATTCCAATTCTCCTGTCAGCCCTCCACGATTGGTCAAAAACATTTTTCGACCACCCCCACTTCACCTGTCTCTCACGCGACGTCACGAAAACCGCGATAGCTCCCCATCTGATATGATGTGTACACACTGATTATGCATGATTTGACAGAAAAAAGAGAAACAGTTATTTCTGATTCGACCCCTTTTGTCCATTAGCCCTCGGCTATTGGTAAAAAGTTTTCGGGCTGCACCCACTTCACCTGCCTGTCACGCGACGCCACAAAACCGCACAAACTCACCGCGTCAAAGTGACGCGTACGCGATAAAGATGCATTAATATGCCGAACAAAACTGAATTTTCTTCGGAATAGCCGCAGGCTGCCCCGTTCCGAAAGGAATAAAAGATGGCTGCCGCCGATCGCTGAGACGCTGGCTACTCGCACCTGCCGGAAAGCATGGGTGTATTTGCGTATAATAAAGCTTCTTACGTGGCCGTGTAACGTTTTCGAGCACTTTCGGCAAGTTTACCACCTCATTCTGTCAACTCTTTTTTTGCTGAGGGTCATTCTTAGCGTCATTCTTAAGCTTCCGTTGCATGCCGCCGCGATTTTTGACCAGCCACCACAAGCTAAGTAAGGGAGGGCCGACCAATCGCAGACGCCGGCACCACCCTCTTCATCCGGTTATCGATTTTCAGTGCACTGGCTCAGCCCCAGCGGATCCCTCTCCACTTGAGCGTTCTCCTCGCCTCTTGTCAGCCAATTAGATACGACAAGCCGCTCATGTAGGCAATGTTATTCGTTTTTCAAGCAAACAAAAGTACCTCCTATGGAGAGAGAGAGAGATTCTTGCTTGCAGAAAGAAAAAATTGAGGTTAAGTGCAGCGCAGTAACTGTCTCTCAGTTGACGACACCTCAAGCGCGCTGACAAGTGGGAGAGGGAGTTGAAAGAGGGGTGAAAAAGATGCGGCGGCGGCGGCGGCCCGAACAGCGGGCGTGGGCAAGTTGGTGGCCTTCGCTTATGTGGCGCGGTGACGCGCTTAGTCGTGGTGTAGCAGAGCTTCCTGCGCGGCGAGAGCCGCGTCGCACATCTGTCGCACGTTGCCGTCGATAGCTGGGCACTGGACCAGCAGGGCACGGAGTGCAGCCGCGAGAGCGGCTATGAGCGCGTCCCTGGGGTCGCTGCTCGGAGCGGTTTGTGGGCCGCGTAACGGCTCAGGAGCGGCCGTCTGGGTGTTGCGGCCACGCAGGGCGTCACTGTAAGATCGGCCCTGCGGGGTGCGAGCAGACGTCGACGGAGCGGCTGTATGCGGCTCGTACGATGTGGCGCCAGCCAGCTCAAGCGCTTTTTTTCTCGAAAGGGGCCGCTCAGACGAAGACAACAACACGGCCGCCTTCCTCTCGCGCTGCCACTCGGGACAGCTCGGCTCTGTCGAAGGGTGTCGGCCACCGCAATTGACGCAGCGTGGCTTCTCCGCGGGGCAGTCTCCTGTAAGATGCGACTCACCGCAGCGGAGGCAGCGGGCGTCGCGGAAACAGGTGGCGCCGGTGTGGCCGAAAACACCGCAACGGTCGCACTGAAGTGGTCGGGGCAGACGGGCACGAACGGCGCGCAGCTGTTTGAAAAGTCGCACGTTTGGAGGCACGACGCTCCCGACGAAAGTGACGGTGACGCTTGTGCCACTCCGCGAGCATGACAGCACCGCGACGGGTGCTTCTAGGTTTTCTCTCACTGTGCGGGCGTCGAAAGAAGGGTCGACCCCATAAATGACACCCACACAGGAGTTGCTGTGCAGTGCCTTCGAGCGCACCGCCACGTCACCAATGACGCACACCTCGAGAAGGGGCGCCGAGTCGGCACCGCGTGTCATGTCCACAGCCACTACGTTGCGACGGAAGTTGACACGAACGCGCCTCACGCCCGGCACGGCGGATAGCTGAGCGGCGACACTGTCCCGCGAGAGAGCCAGGAAGGAACATGGCTCTGCGCTCGATGGGCCGGTAGAGGATCGTGACGGTGGTATTGTGAGCGACACCGCCGTCAACGGGTGGGGAAGGCGGCTCAAAGTCGACGAACCGTCGGAATCGGCGTCGCCTTCTTGCGGCGTTTTTCGGCTTTTGCGCTGCGGGCTGGCAGGCTTGGGAGTCCTCAGCGGCCGCGGGCGGCAGCGGAGAATTCCTGAGGAAGTGCTGCCCTGTTCCCTCAGCAACTGAGGTAGGCGTTCTCAGCCGGCTGTGGTTGGAAGAGGGGCCGCCGGCGGGATCCTCGTGATCGCCGGGAGGAACCGCCGCCGTCGCGCACGGACCCTCGTCTGGTGCGGTGGACTCCGCGGTGTTGAGCGGAGGCGACGCGCAGGCTTCCGGCGACGAAAGCAAGGGGCTCTCCGGGCGGATAGGACTTGCCTCGGGTGACGCGGTCGCGTCCGTGCGGGAGGACGTAGTGTCGGAGCCAATCATGCTTGCGGTTGGCAAGAAGAAGGTCCCGGCACTCTCGTCGGTGTCGCCGGTCGACGGGCAGCTGGCACTGTCGTCGGTGGAGGCAGCCGAAGTGGGGGCCTCCGCGGTGGTGTCCGTTGAAGCGCACCGCGCGGCGTGGTGGTCGCTGGCAGTCGTTTTCGGCGCATCAGAGGGAAATGCGCGGAAGCGAGTATCCAGCGCAAATGGGGCGCGCGTGGACGGTGTCGCGCTCACTTGAGGAGGCGGGGATGACGGCGCGGAGCTCGTCGAGTCCACCGAGAGTGCACGTAGTGTACGTGCTTGCAGCCCGCGCTTCCATCGTAAGGCAGGAGGCGATCTGCCGGAGCGTGATTGCCGTCCACGTGGGTGGTGTTGCAGGGCTCGTCTGGACGCCGGGCCATCGGTGCAGTCAGGAGTTTGCTTCGTCGGCCTCTTCCTCTGCTGCTTCTTCGGAGGGTCGCCCATGAGATGGGGCCACCGCCTGTCGTGCGAGCCCTGAAAAGGGCTGCGCTCGTAAGCGCGGTCGAAGGCGGAGACGTACGCGCGCGAGAAGTGGCGGGCGAGCCGTAGTCGTCGGAGCGAGGGGCGATGCTATGGACGAGGAGAATGTTTGATTGTTCTGTACAGACAACCCTGTGGGTGACCGCCCGGTGCTTGCGTCGGTGGTTACGCAAATTTGACGTCAGTAGATTGGAATAGAAACATATTCGAATAGTTTTACGTTATAGGGCCCCAGTACTGTGCCCGGCGGTGCTCAAAAACTTCAACCCGGCATTTTCCAGCGAGTGCCCGCACTGTGGGGAGGTGTTTGCGGACACATACCACATGGTGTGGGCATGTCCTTCCAACCCTGCTTTCCCCCCAAACCCCCACCCTACCCGAGAGGACTGGTAGGCCACCCTGCTCGGCTGCTCAACCCTCCAGGACCAACGTGGCCTGGTGGCTCGAGCCAAAGCCGCTGCAAAAGCCATGGGGGTCCCGGACTAGGGACACCCCCCTCCCCCCCTAGACTTTGTAAGGGTTGGGCCCATATAGGGCTCAGCTCACACCTCTCCTGTAAATAGCAGAAATATAGTTTCTCACCACCACCACCGATAAAATTGTTCGCCTCTAAGGTATTTATGGTGGCGCTCTGGTAAGGCATACCACATTTCTCTATAGAATGATGAACAGAGACAAAGTAGCTCGGAAGAAATGATGCAGATCCCACACATTGTGGTAATCGGCGTAACCGAAGATTTTTTCTCAGCTTGGAATACGAAACGGTGCATCACGTTGAGAGACGCGCAGCGCATTTCGACGACAAACGCGTCCTACAGCCGGCCTGCGCCACCGCTGACCACAGCACCTGAACCAAGGCCTAATCCTTCAGAGGCCACAAGAAAAGCTTATTATAAGCACGGCCTCCTAACCGCAGCCAGTTTTGTCTGACTGAAGCTGTACAGAATTGGGGTTCAGCAAGTGTGACCGAGTGACGTAGGGCTCGGCTGCATGGGCTTCTTCTTAATGGTGTAAAGCGTGTATCTAATTGTGAGCTATCAAAGCGTGCGCTCTCACTTTTATGAACAAATTGTTGCTGTGTAACACTACTCACGCGCCAAGCATCCCAGATGGCTAGATTGCATGAAAGAAGCCGGTAAAGGGGCTATTCTGTTTGACTAAAGGAATGTCATCCTTGGCCTAGTTGGTAAAGAATAAGGCTTTCGCGGTCGGGGACCAGTTTCAAAGCCCACCATCGGGCGGGTCGCTCTCGTGTATATTATGAATCTCTACTCGGTGAGACAGACGACTGCGATTACACGCCAAACCACCGAGAGGTAGGCGAAGAAAACTACGTTTAAAACTCGAGACCCTTGGTTCTCCTATGCTTCTCGCTTATGCTTCGCTTATGCTTCTCGCTGTGCCTCGAGTAGCCGCGCGACTGGCCACTCGAGGCACTTTACGTGTATTCGCGGGCTTCTTTCACGCTCTGAAAAACATTATTATGTAGCACGTATTGGGCAACAGAAAGCTGTAACGGGAGTTTTACATGCAGCGGCTACAATTTTCTCATTGATACTCTTCATCTGATTATAATACTTGAGAAGTTAATCAAATAATTAAGACTAATTATGTAATTATGCGGAATGAAGAAATGCCATCTGAGTATTTCCAAGCGACGGCAAGCAACATTACCTTGGTTCTATCCAGCTACGTGGCATTTGCATATTTTTAAATTTTGGTGCAGGATAGTTGGGAAAGCCTGCATATGGCGCACTTAATTTAGGACAACACATTTAGGACAACTTGACATTTTTATATATTGGGTTATCAATCCGGTTTATTAAATCTTGAACGTAAGTACGTATTTCTAACGTAGCAGAAAGAATATGGATGGAAATTGCACCTGTAGGCTGTTTGCGTTGCCACCGTTCTTACACGCTCTGTCGCTTTGCTTCCTAAGGTGAAAATAAATGTAAGAGGTTTCATTTTGGAATATCGATGACGGCTATATTTCTCAACTTTTTCTTTTATTACTAAAAGGACCAAAAACAATATTTGGGTAGCAGTTCACTGAAAAGTAAAAATATTTCCCAGAATATCAAGCAAAGCACTATGAGGTAAAGAGCTAGTACGCAGTGCATAAACGGGAGAAAAGATAAGGGAGGCATAGACATATTATAGCGTATGACAGCTGACATAAAACGTACAGCGTGAAGTGTCGGATAACTCAGCGTTTATTTCAACTGTCTGATAAGTTCAAAAGTTTTTCACTTATTTCAACACAACATGCATTATTATTCTCGAAGAGATGAATCCGACATATTTCCGTCAAACGCCAACAGCATTTTATTTAAGGGGACGGCAAGTATGTGAAATGATGGGAGAGCTTATCGAGTGTAAGTGTTCAGTTGGCCATCCGGTTCAAAGTTTTCAATCCCCGATTTATAGCGCGCGTCCTTTTTCTTTCTTTACTTTTTTTTTGAAAGGCTGGGATGAGGGGCACGTTTATTGAACAATGTAGGGTAGACCCTTGATAAACTGGAGGTTCAAATACGAGATATCCGCACGAATGTTCCACGGAAATATCTGCATTTATCTACACACCGTATACACCTAAACGTGTGCGCAAAACCCTAGACAATGCTTCAGGTTACAAAAAATTCCAAGACAGCACAAACATCTTCCGTCTTCATTGCGCAAATCAAGATTGTTCTCACCAATTTGCTTGTATTTTCGCGAATTGTAAGCACTTAAAAAATCATCAGCTATACCACTCTGTGAAGGTGGATTACCAGCGAAGCTGTTTAGCACACGACACAGAGGTGATACAGAATTTTGAACAAGGGTATGAACTATTTTACTGTCTTGATGAGTGGTCATCGTGACGAAAGGTACGCACTCACATTTATTGTATTGATCGGTGGTCATTATTTGACTCGCAGTTGCAAACACATTCTTTGATAATGTCAAATCGATGCACGTACGCCGCTGGGTGGTTGGTTGGGTCGGATCGGTGCGGGCATCGCAAGCGATATGTCTGCAACACGAAACACGTAAACGACTCCCCTTTCGGTCCCGGCTCATCCACACTGAAATCACCGACAACGATCACAGGGGCAGTGTCATCACAACTAACCCATGCAAAGTGGAAGGAAGGAAAAAGTAGAGAAGGAAAGGCAGGGAGGTTAACCAGTTTAGCGTAACCGGCTTGCTACCCTACACATGGGAGAGGGATGGGGGCGATGAAAGATGGGGAAGGGGGGAGAGAGAGAGAGAGAGCACATATCACAGCACACAAACATCGTCCGGTAGAGTCCATCAATCTGGCATTGTACGTGATAACACTGTCAGAGCCGCTTGTCCAATCCCGTCTCTTTCAAAAACTGAAGTAGTCCCTTCGTCGCCTTCACCTGCGATGTCTTCTGTCGGCGGCATGTGAAAATCGTGTCGAGGGACAATGGTCTAGTGTCAAGGTGCGCGAGAACGGATGCCAGGGACTGTCGCTGAACATTATATTCAGGACAGTCGCACAGAATGTGTTGCAGCGTCTCCTCGCAAAGACAGGCATTGCAGAGAGCGTTGTCGGCCATTCCAATGCGGAATGAGTAAGATTTCGTGAAAGCCACCCCTAACCATAAGCGATAAAGCAGAGTCGCCTCGCTTCGGCGGAGTCCAGTTGGCATATAGAGATGCATCAAAGAGGGCAGGTGGTATTGACGGTTGCTCTGGTTGGTCTGGCTGTTTGGTGTGCACCATGAAGAGAGCGTCATCTCCTGTGCAAGCACTCGAAGTCTGCTAGCTGCGTCGGATCGTGAAAGCGGTATGGCCTCTTCTTGTGCGTCTTCAAGAGCTGCCCGAGCGGCATTATCGGCGTCTTCGTTTCCAGTGACGCCGCAGTGACTTGGCAGCCACTGAAACGTCACGTGGTGTCCTTTCTCCTGTGATGTATGGAGTAGGCATCTAATATCGAATACGAGCTGTTCGAATGGCCCGCGACGCAGAGCTGATAGTACAGATTGTAGGGCTGCCTTTGAGTCGCTGAAGATGGACCATTGTCGAGGTGGCTCCCGACTGACGAAACGGAGTGCAGCGCGAAGAGCAGCTAGTTCAGCAGATGTCGACGTTGTCGGGTGGTCAGTCCTGAAGCTGATGGTAATAGCTTTTGCTGGGACAACCACAGCACCGGACGAACACTGGGTGTTTGTGGAACCATCAGTATAAATGTGTTCACTGTCCGCGTACCTCTCGTGCAGAAGAAGCAGAGACAGTTGTTTGAGGACAGGCGACGACAGTTCAGACTTTTTTCCGATTCCTGGTACACTGAGATGTACTGTGGGGCTGATAAGACACCAAGGGGGTATCGATGGTTTAGATGCAGCGGTGAAGCCCGAGGGAAGTTTGTCGTTGTACTTGTTGATAGTTTTAGAGAATGATGATTGGTGCCTGTCTGAAGGTAGTGCTGCAAGGTGGTGATAGGGGGCACGTGCAAAATGTCTGATGTGCGTTCTCAGGGCTTCCACCGTAATGTGAGTTCGCATTGGATGGTCCCGAGCAATCGCAAGAGTCGCCTCTGTTGACGTACATCTGGGCAAACCAAGGCAGACTCTGAGTGCTTGAGCTTGTACTGCCTGCAGAACACGAATATTTGTCTTGCAGGTGTTGTTCAGTACAGGTAGACTGTATCTTAAAAAACCGAGAAAGAGAGCTCTGTAGAGTTTAAGCATTGCGTCTACTGACATCCCCCACGTCTTCCCTGTCAAGTACTTGAACAACTGGGAAGTAGCTGTCAGGCGCCGTTTCATGTAGGCCACGTGTGGGCTCCAACAGAGGTCTCGGTCAATAATGACGCCAAGGAATCTGTGGTTTCGGACATAGGAAATGGTCCGCCCATTGATTGAGATGACATAAGGCGTCATCGGTTTCCGAGTAAATGCGACTAGTGCGCATTTTTCAGGTGAAATGCTGAGACCCTGTTTACACAAGTAGTTCGCTGTCAAAGTGGCCGCTCTTTGAAGTCGCGCACGTATCTGAGGACGTGTGACTGCCGAAGTCCAGACACAGATGTCGTCAGCGTATGTTGAAATCTTGATGGTAGTTGGCAAGCATTCAGCAAGTCCAACAAGAGCGAGGTTGAATAGCGTCGGGCTGAGAGCACCGCCTTGAGGAACGCCCCTGCTGGTATAGCGTCGCGTAGTTGGGCCATCGTCAGTTAACACATAGAATGATCTTGCAGACAGGTAACTTGCAATCCACAAGAAAACTCGACCACCTAGGCCAACCGTCGCAAGAGCGTCGAGAATGGCCTCATGTAATACGTTATCATATGCCCCTTTCACATCTAAGAATAAAGCTGCAGATAAACGCTTACGGGACCTTTCGTGCTGGACATATGAAACGAGATCAACTACACTGTCGATGGAAGAGCGGTCACGTCGGAAACCAGCCATGGAAAGCGGATAAATCTTGTAAAATTCAAGGTACCATTCCAGGCGGCCAAGGATCATCCGTTCCATTATCTTTCCTACACAGCTGGCCAGTGCTATTGGGCGGTAAGAGGTGAGTTCTAATGGGGATTTGCCCTGCTTTAAGAGTGGCACCAGGCGGCTTACTTTCCATTCGTCAGGAACATTTCCCTCCTGCCATGAGGAGTTGTAAAGGCTCAACAATTCTATCCGTGCGGACTCTCCGAGATAGCACAAGGCCCGGTATGATATACCATCTGGACCCGGAGATGATGAGCGCCTGCAGAGAGCTAGTGCCGCTTCGAGCTCCTCCATTGTAAAAGGAAGGTCCATGCGGCAATCACGGGAATGGGGGACGTCAGCTCGGGCTGGAGGATCTGGACGAGTCGCTTGGTCTGCGATCCGCGCACAAAAGTCTTCTGCGACATCGATGTCTTGCCGCCCTTGGAAAAGCGCTAGCGCCTTGAATGGAAAACGCCGTTCCGGAAGGCAACGCAGACCTTGCACCGTTTTCCAAATGTGAGACAGTGGCTTGCGAGGGTCGAGTGTCTGGCAAAACGTTGCCCACCGTTCCGACGCTAATCTATCCATACGACGCTGAATCTTCTTTTGCATCCTCCTGGCTGCCCTAAGGTCATGGATTGATTTTGTACGTCGATATCGACGTTCCGCCCGGCGACGAAGCGCTCGAAGTCGCTCTAATTCTATGTCGAAGTCATTTCGCGTGGAAGAGATCGTCATCATGCGAGTGGCGTTTTGCATCGTCATTTTAATCGTTTGCTCTAACCCAGAGGGTAGGCCCTCGCGGCAGGCATCTTCCATCTCAGATTTGAAGTTGGCCCATTGAATCGTCCGAATGGTATTCCGTGAGCCTGATGTAGACGACAAGCCTTTGATGTTCAGATAGGTGGGAATGTGGTCACTCCCATGTGTCTCAATGTCTGGAAACCACTTCACACATCTGGCGAGAGAGTTGGAGACGAAAGCAAGGTCGAGGCAGCTGCCGTATGTCACGCCTCGAAGAAAGGTGGGGCTACCATCGTTCAGGAGAGTAAGGCCATAGTTGTGGGCGATACTTGCCAATCTTCGTCCTCTTGCATTTGTCCTTGTACTTCCCCATGCTGGATGGTGCGCATTGAAATCTCCTATGATGACCCATGGGGCGGGACAAACACTCAAGATATCCTCAAATCTTTTGGTATCGAAATTGCTGGAAGGCGATATATACACGCCTATGAGAGTAAACAAGAGTTTGTTCTTTTTAACTGTGATGCATATATATTGATTGTCGTCGTGGGGCGCAATTGGTTGCAAAACATAGGTGAGTTCACGACGAACAAAAACGACGATTTTGCTGCATGCACCGTTTGTTGATGACATGATAAACTCGTATCCTGACAGTCTTATTGGTTTCGACAAGTTGGGCTCACAAATGACGATGAGTGGAAACCCATTGGTGTAGATAAACTGACGAAAATCTGAAATTCGTGATTTTAGCCCTCTGGCGTTCCACTGGATGACGGACGCTGCTTTGACTTCTTTCCGGAAGGATGGGGTATGAGTAGCCATCTTTCTAGTTGAGGGATGCAAGCACTGGGCTTAAGGCGTCCAACACTTTAAGTGCGCTTCGAGCAGATGGTGTCCTCATGTCCACTAAAAGCGCTCGAATGGCCTCCATGAGAGAACGTAGCACCGAGATGACTTGACGGTCTGTTTTGGGTGAATCATCCATGGCCGGAGAAGGATCAGGTGGGGCCCCGACCTTCTGAGGTTCTTTCGCAAGGGAGCGGCTCGGTAGCGTAGGCCATTCCTCTAAAGATAGAGTCTTTTCTGCTTCCTTCGTGGAAGTGGTGGGCCCTTTCGCGGCGCGGCTAACTGGCACCGCAGAGGAGTGGGTACTGTCACTTCGCGCATGCGTCTTCTTCGAAGACGTACGATGGTGCCGACGTCGACGCCGACGCCGGACTACTTTGGCTGCCTCCCTGTGGGCCGAATTGTCTCTGGCCATTTGCTTGAGAACCGCGCGTTCCCTCTTGATGCGGGGACAGTCTTTCGACGAGGCCGCGTGAGGGCCGCTACAGTTGGCACACTTCAGGACCGTGGCACCGCAGGTCTGTTCTGCATGAGGTTCAGCGCAACGGGGACACAGTAGCGAGTTGGGACACACGCCCTTGACGTGTCCTAGCCTGAAGCACTGATGGCATTGAAGCGGCTTCTGGATGAATGGTCGAACTGGATGTCGAAAATGTCCGACTTTAACGTGGGAGGGTATGCAATCCCCCTTGAAGATTACTTTTACGCAGCGCGTATTCCCAAGACGGCGCACTTGCGTAATGATCGTGCCCTCGTTTGCCGCCTTGATGAGGCTAGGTAAATCTTCATTGGGAATGGCAATGTCAATGTCGTAAATCACACCGGCTATGGATGTGTCGTCGATCGGGATAAAGGGGCGCATTTTGATTCCGCCTAGCTCCGTGATCGCTTGAAGTTTTCCAAGCGCAGTCGCGTTGTACACATCTATGGCGAGTATATTCTTGCGTGGATTTATTCTTATATCTTTAATTTGATCCGGCACCGCACGTTCCAGAAAAATGGATAGGGCTTGCCTGTTCAGCAATCGTAGGTTGCTTGATGGCTCTTCCGGCATATAGATGATGACGTGTGGCCAGCGCGCAGGCCTTGACTTCATAGTCGTTGTGCTCGCAGGAGTTGACGGCGCTGTGTTGACGATTTTTCTTCTCGCCCTCTTACTCCGGACGGGTATGAAGCCGTCGTCGGATGAGTCGTCCGACATGGAGTACAGCTCGGTGTCTTCGGTGTCACTGGGGGAGCCAACTCGCTTCCTTGCGGTTGACGGCTGTGATGACGTCTGGCCAGGCGGGCCTCTAGCATGCTCCGCGTCCATGGCTGCAAGACGGGGAGGCGAGGCACCTCGAAAGCCGAAGATTTTACCAAAAATTCACAGAGCACAGAAACAAGTGTTCTGCCAAGAAGACACTTCGTCGTCTTCCCCCCCATGCAAAGTGAGTAGCCATGAACCCTACGGCGCTATGAGCCATTGTATACTTTGCTTGCTTAGGGGTGTATGAGCCATTGCTTACGGGGGTATGAGCCGTTGATCATGACAGTTTTCGACATGCTGTTCTGTATGTTGTATGCGTGATTAGAACGAATGTAAGCGCTGGTCGCTCCACTTGACTGAGTGCTTGTAGCCTCTGCCTTACGGGGCTATGAGCCATTGCAATTTTTGCTTGCTTACGGGGGGGGGGGGGGTATAAATGCTTACGGGGGTATGAGCCATTGATGATGATAGTTTTTGTTCACGGGGAACAAAAATGCACGGATAGGATAGGATAGGAATAAACTTTATTTGTCCAACGGTTATTAAAAATGCACGGAACCACAGCCATATACATCTTTGCTGTAATATGGGCACTGGTATTCCGAATATATGTAGAGACGTTTTATCGAATACGGGAATGACTGAAAACTGTCACAAGTGAACACAGAAAGGACAATATGGAACGGACTTTGATTATTTTATCGCATGACATAGTATTTGGTGGCCATTATAAGTGTGAGCGCACATCTTTCTTGTGTTACCTAGAAGCTTTGTCGCTCGCCTTTTTAGGTTGGTTCGGCATTTTTGGCGGTTAGCATACAGGAAATGTTATACGCGCTTTAGTAGCAGCGAGTTTCGAAACGTGATAGGGATCCAGGCAACAAAGCGCTGCTATGGAGTCGGAAAAAAGCTCTGCAACCGGAGCTAGTGACATGGTAGGCAATGAAGCGCTGACGCCGTGTCGATAGGACCCGAGAACGAGAAAATGCACTCAGCATTCCGTGTCCTCATTGAGACAATGTAATCCTTGCGCAGCAGCGTCTTGGCTGTTTTGCTTCTCCTTTTTGCTTGAGCTCGCCTGGCGATGATAGGAGTCGAACGTAATTTGCTTTTATCTAGTAGAGTTGGTCATGCATATAAATCAGCGTGGGCAATAGCTTACAAAGCGCCTAGGTGTATCGCAGTGTTAAGAATAACTGGTAGTGCACAGTAAAACCGCTTTACTTGCTGTTCATCTCCGAAAGTGTACGAAAGTGAACCTCTGACTGCTTCAACCAAACTTCTCCATTGAAGAGATTCGCGATGGCAAGGTAAAGGAAGATACCATGACAGTGATGAAATTGGAGCGACAGTATAGCATCCATGGTTGCATCAATCAACATATATAACAGTAGGCAGGCATTCCTGCGGGATGAAAACTGCAACCTTCGTGAAAGAGACGCTGAACTACTGCGAATAGCTGGTATTTCGTATTCGCATAGTTGGCAAAATTTACTGCTGTATTGTCAACGCAATGGAGAATAAAAACGTATATGGGCACAAACGTGTCGCAGATATTGCTAGAGAGAAAGCCAGACCCCTCCAGAAAACGCTGCACATATACACTGAGTACTTGATAGCGGATCGTTCCGATGTGCCTCGTTCCGCAGCAAATGATGGCGTGGTTGAACTTCCCACCACTTAATTATGAAACCGGCGATCAATACACGACATCGGCACTCACGTGCGCTAGAAGTAATTGCCGCTCCAGCTGAAGAGTGTGGTACAAGCTGGACAGTGATGATAGTGCCAGCGCACAGAAGGTTCGAGTCGTAGCATATCCATGTAGGCGGCACGGGCTCTCGTTTTGCTATAGTGGCCGCAATCACGAGCAGCGAAGGTGCCACCTAAGTGTGTCTTGACTGACAGAGAAGTTCCTGCTAGTACGGGAGGGCATGCCGAAGCAATGAAGAAGAAGAAATCTTTATTCCGGCATAATGTAATACAATATGCTTGACAGTGTCACCTGTATCTTTGGCCTATGTGCCTAGTTTTGGATCCATAAAAGTCATAACAATAAAGACATGAAAGCCAGCATAAATTACAGTCTAACGCAAAAAAGTGAAAATAGGTAATATATATATATATATATATATATATATATATATATATATATATATATATATATATATATATATATATATATATATATATGCGTGTGTGTGTGAATTTGTTACTGCTCAGCCTGTCTAATATGCCTTGTAGGCAGGAGAAATAGTGATGAGTGATCTGGCTTGTTCGTGTTATAGTGCCGAGCTTGGATAAGTGGCATCGCACTTAACTGTGCAAAAAGCTGTGCAGAGGACGCACCCTTAGTGGCCGATGCATTCCTTATCACCGCATGTTTCTGAAGTTTGATCAAAGAATCTATGTACGAGACGTTGGTGAAGCCCCGTGGTTCTATACAATATGTTAAATTGCAATGAAAAAGGCAGAAATAAACTAGACGTAATGTTTGAGGATGGAAATGTTTCCACGCCTTTAATAAGGTATAACTATCAAAAGCTACCTTTTTTTAGTTATTTGTTCGATATGTGGTGCCCAGTGTAGTGACGAGTCGAGACTTATTCCTAGCTATTTATGACTACTAATGTGTTGAATTTGTGTGTCTGCGATGTACAACTTGTCCTTATCAGGAGTAGTTTTTCGGTTAGAAGCAAATGCAGTGTACTAGGTCTTCTTGAAGTTTAAAACGAGTTTGTTAGTTTCAAACCAAGCTTGAGTATTCTGCAGCTCACTTTGAACGATATCTTCTGCTTCCTGTAGTGACTGCCTTAGAATTATTAGAACTGTATTATCCGCGTATAAGATAAAATGAGAATGTCTGAGTGATCTAGGATAATCGTTAATGAAGAGAGGCAAGAGTATTTTACTCAGTACTGGCCCTTGTAGAACGCCCGTTCTCATTTTAGTGAAGATTCTTTGCCTCTAACTAGCACGTGTTGTGTACGATTTGTTACGTAACTGCTGAAAAAGTCAAGTGCTTGTCCTCTAAAACCATTATGTTCTACTTGTCGTAATATTATATCGTGCATGATATACCGAGTCAAACGATTTTCTAATATCTAAGAATACGCCGAGTGCAAAGTAATTGTTATTAAGTGCTTTGTTAATAATTTCTATTCGGGAGCTTAGGGCAGTCGTTACAGAGCAACCAGTTCGAAAGATTGTGTTGTGCGTCTTGAAAGCATGCGCTATTTTTCAAGATAGTTTGTGACGCGCATCGCAATCAGTGTTTTCAAGAGCGTACTAAACATTATAAAACAGTTATTGGGCGATAGTTCGCGAAGTTATTTGAGTTATCTGTTTTGTGTATTGCTACCACTCCTCCAATTTTGAGCTGTCCTGAATATGTGCTCGATATAAAGGATTCATGTAACAATTTTTGCAAGCACTGGACCCAAGGTGTCAATGTTGTTTCTGAGTAAGATTACAGGTATATACCGCCGTGACCCATGGCCCTATAAGACGGCGTAAGCTCTACAGTATCTCCGATTTCAGCGGTTATTATTTCTGTGCAAACAAATGTGTTAATTTGAGAAGGAGGTAAGACTGAGAAAAACTATGCATCATTAGCACGCTGGTTGCATAGTGTAGTGGTACGTGTATTACCAAAGTAGTCACTAAATGATTCTGCGAAATAGCGCCTACTGCGTCGCTGTCTGGAAGTACATTGCACTGTCTTGTTGACTTTATGAAATAATTGATTATTCGCCAAATTTCGTTACAATTCCCTTTTGCTTTTGTTATTATAGTGCCATAATATTCTTTCTTACGCGTACGCATTAATGAGAGAGGTTGCGCGCTGTCTTATATTGAGCAGGGTAATAATCACCGTCTTTCACCGAAGCAGCCCTGCGCGATACACTTACGAAAAACGTGTTCTTTATATAGATCTTCATCGTGCGAGGAGAAAAGGGCTCGCGGCGAGCCTTTCCTCCTCTCTGGCTTGTGCGATCCGGCGCGGCGCTGCTCGAATGTGTTGCCGTCGCGTACTGCGTGCTTGGAGATGTTTTAGCTCGTTCTCCATGAAAACAGCTCCTACGAGTTCGTCGAACCACTGTGTAGCCTTTAGGTGCAGCAGCAGCTACGGTATGCGGAAATTTCTCTTGGCTGCGCAAAAATGCGACGCGCATCATCAGCCGCGGTGTGTGTACGTGTTGTGAACTGTCTTGGTTGTATTGGTTTCCACTCGAAGAAGAAAACTGGCGTCTCTGAACTGCCAGCGTGAAATGGAAAAAAAACAAACTTGGAGGACCCTTAAGCTTCGCCTTTACGAGTGGAACGCGATAGCTTTATCGAGCCCCGTTCGCGTCGCCTTCTAATTCGCTTGCCATGGTCTTGAGTCACATAACTACGAATTACTAACGAGCGCGTTCTCCGGCGCTTTATGCCCTAGCGCTGACGTCAGCGCTCTTCCTAGCGGCCTCCGCGAGCAGTGGATGCATCCCGCTCCTGTGGCAATGTCACGCGCACATGCATTCTTTCCCTTACGACACGGTTGAGGTGTCCACCGAGAAGCGAGACAGTTACTTTGCTTCCCAGTCCTCAAAAATCGAATTTTTATGCAATACAAACGCATCTGATTGTTCAAGCACAATGAACTATCACAATCGTCATTCATTTCGCATAACTACCTCATTAATAATTAGGATATTCATATTTACTTATGTACGCATCGGTACATGTCTCTAACACACATCATTAAGTTAAAAACAACAACGCACTCACTAGGTCCCTAACATCCACACCTAGCGTCCGCGGCCACTAAGACAGACCTCAAACGACAGCTGGAAAATGGGTTTGTGCTTGAGTTTCCGCGTAAGTTAATTATGTTTTCTCGTATATTCAAATTACAATCCAACGCTATCGTGTCTGTACATTGTGTGTAAGTCGTACTTTACGAATTTTGAAACGCATGTTACTTTGAGAAATTCAATTAGCTCAGCAACTTGTGAAGACCGGGAAGAGCCCAGTCTAGAAGAAATCTGAAGCAGCAGGAGCTTATATGGATGAGTTGGTGTAACATACTTCAAGAAAAAACAGGCCTACACTACCCGAGACCGACACGCGTTGCTTGCGATGAGGTTGATGCACATAGAGATGGGACATGGTTGAACTTGTGAACTTGTGAACTTGTAAGGTACGTTACACCAACTTGCCCACATTAAGCTCCTGCTGCTTCAGGTTTCTTCTATGCTGGGCTCTTTCCTGTCTTCATAAGTTCAATTATCTCCCATCGCTACGTGCATCAACCTCATCGCAATCAACTCGCGTCAGTCTCGGGTAGTGTAGCGCTGTTTTTTCTTCAAGTATGTTACACCAAGTCGCCCACATCAAGCTCCTGCTGCTTTATTGTTCAGTAATGTCTGTGGGCCACGCGGAGGGCCTGCGTGGTTCGGGATAATTTTTCTCCTAACGGACAACGCCGCCGGCGCCGACAGCGGATTTTCTACGACACGGGGCCCTTAACGCTATCTCACTGTCTGAGCACTTAGAGTGGGTACTAAAACATCAGAAGGCTCGTGTACGGCCAACACAATACAACCTCGAAACATATAAGGGCCAATCGCCGTAAAACATTTGCGTGAACCATTGGCATCGTTCACACACATTTGAGGTCTAGTGGACTTAAAATTACTATACTATCTCTACGTTAGCCTCCTGTGTGAGGCCAATGGCCTTGCTCGACACAGCGATCACTGCACTTGGTAAACCAGCATGATGCATATAAGCTTTGTGCTTCGGCATTGGCTTTTTGCCCTGTAAAGCAGCAATATGTAAAGAGCATCGCATGGAAAGAATTAACTGGCTATTTGTGATGACACAATTTGCATAAAACAAGTGAGCACGTTGTAGAGGACCGGACGAACAAGACTGAAAAAAAAGACAAGCAAAAAACTTTTTTCTTAGATCGTCTTCTTCCGCGAAAAAAAAACACGGAAAAAGAAAAAAGCTGGCTAATGCCAAAATAAGGCCTCGCGTGGACATGCCGCTTACTTGGACCATGCGCTATATAGAACAAACAGAACAAGAACACAGCCTCGCCTCAGACGCGCAATCTGCAGCCGGTCGCTCGGCCACTCGACAAGTGGGATTCACGCTGTGCGGTATGCTGTTATTACTAACCAAACCTATTTTATTCGCAGGCGGAAACATCGTTCAGCCAACAAGGTAAGCCAACAAGCCAACAGTCTCGCAATGCGCCTACAGATACCAGTTTGAACACTTGTGGAAGTAAACAGCACAACTTTAGATTCCGCAGCAAAAAGGTACCCGCACTGTTAGTATGGTCATATGTTTCGTAAACACTCATTGATGCTAAACCACAGCTTACAATTACAATGGGAATGATGTAGTAAGGTCACATCTGTGAATTGCAGTTTCAGAAATGCGCATCTGATCTCCGAGGATGATTGCAAGCTTAAACACGCGCCCCCACATCGCTGCGGGTGCACGGTCTGCCTCAACGCCAGCAGAAACTCCGGTCATGTTGACTTAAGTTGGCTTCAGTACGTCTCACAGAACCGTTTCTCATGTAGAAGGTGCCATTTCATGCTAAATAGATCTAGCGAGCGAGACAAAAAAACCACCACAAACCACCGCCGAGTGTGTACCATGGTATACAACATGATGCGCTCGCCCAAGCCAGTGTGCCGACTGCCAATAGATGGCGCCGCTACCCACGCAATATGGCGCCACCCATGAAAAAAGAAAGCATTCTATAGCGCTTCTTACAATTTCTAAATAATTTAATTTTGGGGTTTTACGTGCCAAAACCCCAATCTGAATATGGCGGCCGCATTTCGCCCCCATCGAAATGCGGTCGCCATGACAGGGATTTGGTCCCGCGACCTCGTACTTAGCAGCGCAATACACTTAGCCACTAGCAAACACAGCGCGTTCTTGTCATTTTGTGACAAATGGCGCTTTAAAATCTTTTTCATAACCAAAATCCGTCGATTGCAACACACGATCCTTTCTCGGAATAGCGTGTCAAAATTTCAAACGGTCTTTTTGCTTCGGAGCAGCGAAAGGAGACACCTGCGTGCACGACTGGTTCCGCGAGTTGCACTGCGATACAAAACACTCCTTGCCCCCCATTCGATGAACTTACTCCAAACTCAGTACAAGAAGTGTGGTCAAAAGCTATGAAACGCGACCACAACACAAGGACAAACGGTCGACGCTCAGCATATCACTCAGCACTGACGAACAGTGAGGCTAGGAGCCGGAAGCCTCGCGGCACCTACCGCACCCTCGCGGGAAAAAAGAGACGCACGCCCTCAATATTCATATGGTGAGAGGTGGAGCATCGTTGCACCTGCTACCGTGGAACCAACCATCTACTGGTACGGCAGGCTCGAGCACCGCAGGGTTGTCTCGGGCGCCCCCAGTAGAGGGGTCATTTCATTGGCCTAGTGCCCAACACCCCCAGCAAAACAAACGTGTCCACTACGAACAGGGAGCGAGCACGTTTGCACAATTAGACGCAAGTGCCCACCAGCTGTAATTTAGGCGTGTAAGCTTTCTGATGCGTAAATAAATGTAACTTGTGCATTAGCTTACTTCATTTATGAGCTCTAACGCCCACACACCGTCTACAGCACGCACAAGACGTTTCAGGTACGCAACTCCGGCTGTTTCTCTAGTATAGCCGACCCAATTTTTGTTTCGTGCCGTAGGTGCATGCATGGAAGCCTTCTTTGCGTAGCAGTTCTCACCATCTCAGGCCAGTATCACAAGTGTGCCATCCGCAGAACAAAAGCAGCGTTCTCTGAATCCCGAATGCTTCTTGTCCCGATCAAAATTTCCATTCCGCACATATCCTCGTGTGCACGACGTGGACATGCCTCACGGCAATGCTTTCGAGAATGTGGTTTATATGGCGACAAGCGGGCGTCCCCATTTGCTAGGACACGTATATCTTGAGTGGTTCTGCCATGCTTCCACCTTTTCCTTTTATTTTTTTTCTTCCCCCACGCGCTTCTCTTGCATCTCGGGTGCAATAGCGCCTAAACTAACCGCGTAGGCTGTAAGCCGGGAAGCTACGCGTGCGGGGGTGACGGGTTGCTTTTATGCTGTGAACGCGCTATCACCCTCTCATGACAGTCCTCTCACGACAGAAAGCATGAATTCACCCCCTCCCTCTTTCATTTTTATGTTTAAGCCTGCGATGACCCATATGAGGAAAGTGCATTATATGCGCGCGGGGACTCCAGAACACAGAGAGGGATGCAAGAGAAAAAGCCACAGGGGCTGCGCATGTCTCACCCTGAGCCGCTTTCAAGCGCCTTACGCACGGATGAACGCCACCCGGGACCCACCTGGGCTGCGACATATGTCTCTGCTGCTGCCCGGATTGCCGCGACGTGCCAGACAGCCAAGCGCCCTTCAAAGGCGCCGCGGCGCCCACGCGCACTGAACGTTGTAGCATATGCAAAAGATGTCAGTAACAAATTGGAAGCCAAGATTCGCGGCCAAGCACACGGTGAGGCTGCGCCAGAAGCACGCCAGAAGCAAGTGCAAGAGATGACTTCGTGACAAGCGGACAGCTTGGGAAGCGCGTTCAAATCACTGCCTCTGAGCACACGAGGAGAAAAAAAAGCAACATGCACACTGAGAGTAATCTTCGCAGAATAAAGGGAAAAAAACTTAAAACAAACCAGGTATTTGGGTTCCACGCCGTCATGCACTCGCATTTTCTGACCATCACGCTGGCTCAGACAGAGGAAGAACAATGATTTCTGATAATTTTGATCATATTAAGAAAGTATGGATTGGATTCGTCACTCGGTTGTCCAGCCTCTTTATGTGCATTTTGCTTCTACGGCAATTCGCTCCGTTTAAAAGCTTTTTTCCCCCTCTACTTATTGTTTTCATTCATTCATTCATTCATTCATTCATTCATTTGTTTCTTTTTGTATTTTTGCTGCATATGGCAAGTCAATTTCGTAGGTAATCGATCAATCGATAGGCTACAGTCACTGTAGGAAGTTTCTCATTCGTGCTGATTGGTAGATAACTTGAATACGAAGAAAGAAAAAAGTGGCAAGGTCAGGGGAAACATAGAACTACAAAGGCTGTGTAAGGAACTTTTCTGGTGCAGCTTGCAGAAGAATACGTTGAGAGGTGCTGAAAGAATCTATAATGGTTCCCGCTATGGAAAAAAATTTAGCGCTACTAGATTTCTGATCCAAAGTAGGCCCACAACAGAAGCTACGGCGCTTCAGCTACTAGCGCGGTCCCAGCGTGCCTTACTCGTTCGGAAGGTCCTACTGAATGGTGATCCATCTCAGGCGTAGCCGCACTCCGTTACATTCTTTGCCGTCGATGCAGCCATCGCTCCTGAGGGAGGCATGCGGGCTTGTCACACACGGCACTGTAGCATGAAGTGAAGTTTAGCCACGAGAAGCTCCCCCATGTGTTAGAATTAATAAAACATTTATAAAAGCGATTTGACGCGTCCGAGCATTGATGCACGAGCGAGGGGAGCATATCTGCTGGCGTACTAACTGAAGCAGCGTCAATCCAAGGCAACACATTATAGAATGTAATGTGTGCTATTTAAATGTGTATTAGTGTAAGGTGATCATATTTTTCTTGCCAAGTAAAAGTGATTGTTACATGTTAGCTACGCTGTAAGTGCAATTTGTTGAACTGAATTCTGGGGCTTTATGCGCCAGAACTGCTGTAGCGGCGTGACTATCGCCTCCAACGTAGTCGAAGACTGGCTCCCGAGCAGGTGGCGCGAGGATAGAACACGCCAGCGCGCTCGACCTGAGCGGCCGCCGTGTCGGCTGCTCCCGAGATTCCGCTGCACCGGCCGGCCGGCCTAAATAAACCGTGGCCACGGCGGCTACCTCTTCGCGCCGCCTCCCATAAATTGGCGACCGGACCACCGAGCTCAACCATGCCAGATTCAACCCACACTACGATTTGGTTATGAGGCACGCCGTAGTGGGGACTCTGGATTGATTTTTACCACCAGGGGATCTTTAACGTGCCCCAAATGCACGGGACCCGGGCGTTCTTGCATTTCACCCCCATCGAAATGCGGCGGCCGCGGTCGGGATTTGATCCCGCGACCTCGTCCTTAGCAGCGCAACACCATAGGTACTAAGCCATCGCGACGGGTAGCGCAATTTTTTAAATATGCGCTTTTTTTGATCTATAGAATGATGACTGCTGCTAACGTGATGTTGTATTATGTATACGGGTAGAAAACTGTCTAGGAGGCAGGGTCTGACTACGTGCATTTATCCCCGGCCTATTGCCTCCTTTAGAGTGTACGAGTAATCAGTAAATAAAATAAAATTACTGCGTGGACACTTCGGCAGATCAATGCACCACACAGCCTTTTCGCACCATCAAGGAACAACGCAGGAAGTCAATAATGATAACTACAACGTAAAACATTGAAAAATGGGCGACGCATGCTATAGTAACACAGATAACAGAACATTACTTAGAAAGAATAGACTGATGAAATTGGAAAAAAAGTTACGCAGGTCAAACGCACACGTTTAAATCTATCTAAAGCAAAGTCTTACTGAAATGGTCTTTATTATATTGCATACAACTAACGCTGATGCGTGTAATCCGCATTTTTCATGGCGCGACGGAGCATGCGCCCTGCCCTAGCGGATTAGTCGCAAAACGTTTTGGAAGGGACGCGCGTGCGGCCGCGCGGCCTCATATCAGGGGAAAGTCCCCCTAAAAGAAATGCGCACAGACGCTCACTGCAGCAAATACTCGTGTCGTTATAGTGCAGTTCACCGCGCTGGAACTCCACCAGTATATAGCTGTACGTCGGTGCGGTGCCGAAAACGTGCTGACTGCAACTCCACTTTAAAACAAAGCATTCAAGGGTTCGTCCGGACTGCACCGTGAAACACGTAATTTCCCCCTTGCATTGATGGCTAGCAAATTTATCGATAAGCCCCTGCGCTACACTTGGGCGACACTTAAAAACAGCACGTTGCTGACGAAGCCTTCCTGCAGCGTCGGCCCTCTCTTGCTGGTGGTGGCAGTGCGTGCCTGACTTCAGGTACACGTTTAAGGCGCCGTAACAACGGGTCGATACGAGACCGACAAGACGCTGACGCCAACTATTCAGCACAGTGTGTCGCTGAGACTATTTTATCCTCATAGGCCGACAACGACGCAACCTTTGGGCGCTAGTTGTAGCGCAACGGGCTTTCTTGTCGATGGCACCGACAAAATCAGCGTGCCGACCATGATCCCTTGATCAAACTCCACGCGATCGGCTGTCGAACCGGCAACGCGATAGCCTGAGCGCCTTGAGTCGAAACATGCCTTCGAAGTTGAAATTCCCGAGCTCCAGTTCTCTCAAGCCGTGCACATAATGTTTCTGCCAATGTTGACCCTGTTTAGCGAAGGTTGGGTTAGGCCTGGCCCCGTTGAATTCATGCACCCTCTACCGATGGACCTGAACTTAAAGATTAGCAGTTACGACGAAGGCTGTTTTAGTTCAAATGTGGCAATATAGCGATTATATATCAATTACTGCTCACTTCGCACGGAGCGTCCGCAATATAAGCGGCAAGCGGCGACACTGCGCTACGCTGCGTCACGGCTGTATGCTGCCGGTCGCATTCGCTAGATGGGTGAGTCTGCACGTATTGTTAGGCTGACACATTTCTTAATTCCAGAGAAGAACTGTTTACCTCTGCGTCAAACGGGAAAGAAGAGACACTGCATTCGGTACAGCAGCGTAAACTCGCTCAGTTACCAACGGTGTCAGCGATAGCATCCGCGTTTTCGTGAGAAAACTACACGGCTTATAAGTGAGCGCTTATGCCGAGCACAGCTTTCTCTAATATTACTTTAAAGCACACGCAAACTGTAATTATGATGAAGTTAAAGAAAAGTGAGAATCAGTAATAGCATCCCGTAATATATGTGTCTACTCGCCGTGGTTGCTCAGTGGCTATGGTGTTAGGCTGGTGAACACGAGGTTGCGGGATCGAATCCCGGCCATGGCGGCCGCATTTCGATGGGGGCGAAATGCAAAAACACCCGTGTGCTTAGATTTAGGTGCACGTTAAAGAACCCCAGGTGGTCGAAATTTCCGGAGTCCCCCACTACGGCGTGCCTCATAATCAGAAAGTGGGTTTGGCACGTAAAGCCCTATAATTTAGTTTTTAATATATGTGTCTGGATTACAGTTGCCGTTGTTTAAGTCGCTGGGCCGCTCATATTGACTCGCCTCAGAGTGGAACAACGCGGCTCACATGCGCATATATGTATGTTTTGCTACTGTTGCAACTTCACGTGTTTTCGAAGTGCGCGCACCTTTTATCGCCTCATCTGGCGATCCTTCAGAGTTCGGACTATCACTACTAACACGTGCTCCTTCCTATCTTCCTGCCAGTGGGCTACTTATAAATACGCTCTATACATTTGAATAAACGTTCATTTTGTTCTACTGACTACGCTGATGCTTCACTGGTCTGGCGTTAATGCGAGCACGCCATGGCTGTGCTACAGCTACGTTTTGACATTATTCCATATCAGTGAGGCATCGTTTCCACAATATCCGAAGCCAACAACGATCTGTAGCTGTAGATGTCGAGGTAAACAAATGCACCGCTTTGGCAAATACGACGCGCAAGGCTGCGTTTGTAGACTTCTTGAATTTGCGAAGAGCGTATTGATCGTATAAAAGCAATACAAAAAGCGAGTCGCAAGAGCAGACATCAGCGACAACAATCCAAGAGCCAGCCGCGTCAGCAGACGGAACTCGGCGTACCTTTATCGGCCACGCTGTTAGTACAACAGCGCACTCAGGCCTGATCACCCGGTAGGCAATGAGTGCTATATGATTTACAGGAACCACATGTTGCCCCGGAGATGCCATTAATAATTAATCGCGATCCACAAAACGCACAACCGACGCACACTCAACATGGACGCAGGTACACAAATCAACCGGCGAAAGCCCCAGCACCGGCGAATTGGCGAATTGCGTTTACTTTCATCCTTTGTAGCGTGCAACATCATGCAATGTTTATGTTTATCCACCACGAAGGTCACAACTTCGAGCTCAAGAAATTTTTATCTTTATGCAGTACGCTTCTCACAAGCTATGCTGAAATGCATATGCAGCAAATCTCGCGGATGCACAGTTTCTGACGCCTGCACAGTGACGTCACGAGGACAAAGGCGATGCACAATGCTTGTCGAATGAAGTATACAGTGAAGGCAGGTTTGTGTGGGGCATAGAGAAGTAGACCCACGTCTCGCTACATTTAAGAATTCGGTGCTCCGTGTGTCACAGTGGTACGTACCAATTTGGAAGGACTGGTCAAGAGTGGGCACACACCCAGTGACAGATACCGTAGTTTTATTTTTTTATTTGTCAGATACCTGCATCACCCATGCGGGCGTTACAGCATGGGGGATTGCATTTTAAAGCAAGGAACAAGTAATCACATACATAAAGCGCGATGAAACGCATCATTGTTTTGAATATTAACAATGTCAGGCAAAAGAGCTTTCCATTCTCTTATAGACCGAACAAAAAGAAAGAATACCTAAAGACGTCAACCCTGAAAGGAAACTCGCGGACTTTCAGCGCATGGTCGCGTCTCAACGACTTATAAGTAGGCGACTTAACATATCTTTCTCTCTCAGTCCCTGTTTTCTAATAATAAACAGCATGCAAAATTTCAACCTCAGACTTTTTCGCCGGTCTTTTAATGCTTGCCACGATAATTTAATTTTACTTTCTGTCATACTTAATTTTCTACTATAGTTATTAAGAACAAACCTAGCTGCTCTATTCTGCACTCTTTCAAGCTGTTCCGTGAGATCAGCCGTGTACGGATCCCAACAAATACAACCGTAATCAAGTAAACTACGAACATAAGTGAAATACAATTGCTAACCTGCCGTGGTTGCTCAGTGGCTATGGTGTTAGGCTTCTGAGCACGAGGTCGCGGGATCAAATCCCGGCCACGGCGGCCGCATTTCGATGGGGGCGAATTGCGAAAACACCCGTGTACTTAAATTTAGGTTCACGTTAAAAAAACCCAGGTGGTCGAAATTTCCGGAGTCCTCCACTACGGCGTGCCTCATAATCAGAAAGTGGTTTTGGCACGTTAAACCCCATAATTTAATTTAATACAATTGCTCTTTTAATTTATTCGGTATCTGAATGAAGTTAGAGCGGAGGAATCCCAATGAACGTATTGCCTTTTCTTAATAAGCGTAATGTGCCTGTTCCATCTTAAGTCAGACGTTATTAAAATTGCTAAATATTTGTATTCGTCTAATAGCTAAATCGAAGAAAATACAGTAAATCGAAGAAGAATCGAATAATGATTGTTTATTTGCTGATTGTATTCTCCTGCTTCATTTTTTTTTCCTTATATGTGTGATGACAGCTAGTCCCTCCCCTCTTTATTGCATTGTATGCACTGAGGATACAATAAATAAATAAATAAATAAATAAATAAGGTCGCAGTATCAACCGAAAGGCGAAGCATCGATTGCTATAGCAAATTAATAGACAGCTATACAATGCAAGCATAGTAGATTTATCGACCGTATAAACTTGTAAACATTCACTTACTAACTAAACTACCAAGCATGGTGTCACGTGCGCACAACCAAACATGAACACATCTCACTCGATGACCGCGCACACTCGCTGCCAAAACACGGGAGTGAGAAAGCACGGCAGCAGCAGCGAGCGAATTGACCTTCGTGCTGCCTCTCGCTTCAACACGAACTTAGCGGCGAGAACAGAGTGCACCACGATGCTATTAGCCCTCGGTGCACCTACACCCTGTCCTCATCGCAC
>NC_092814.1:275590300-275717800 GCF_023375885.2 Dermacentor andersoni
ATTCTGCGAAAGCCGTATTTCTATAATGCTAAATTTCTTGAGATTCATGTGTAACATAGCAATTTTGTCCGCCGTAGATGCACTATTAGGTACAATTCACAGAATTGTGATATCATTTTTCATTGCTGAGTTTTAGAGTTTCAGACTTGATGGTTACGTTTTCTGAAAATTTGGGATTTTGGTCAATTTTTAATAAAGATTTGACAACCTAAATGAAAAATTCGAAACCGGCAGTTACTACAATTTAAGTTTTTCTTTTAAATGCAACAAACCTCGTCAAATTTGGTGCATTGGTTGCCGAGAAAAACGTATTCTCCTTCTACATGTATTTAGATACGATCACCCGAGCTGAAGCTTCCTCTTAAGAAGGATACTGAACTGCAATGTTCTGAAACTGAAACTATTCTGAAACTGTCTATTGTCGTCATTTCCATTCCAAATGCTGGACTTCCAGTCCTCGTCAACGACGCTGCAGACACAACGCAGATTTGGGGCCTTGTCCACTCCCATTGTGTCAAGTTGATCTTCAGAGGTGACTGGATTCCTTCGCATAGGAATGTGGCTCACTTTCACCCTGCCGTTAGACCCTGCTTGCAAGGCCTCTTTAGTGCCAGAAGGGTATGCAATGCCAGAAGGGCGTCTGTAAAGACAAGCCAACCTGACCGCAATGTGCCGAACTTCACTGCACAGAGTACTGCCAAGCGACTATCCTGAAATGTAGAATCTACCATAATATACTCATGATGCTTCATCATATGAGCGTCCAGGAATTAAGGAGTGGAGCATACTGAGAAAAATAGTGAGGGATGACTTGTCACGTAAAGAAGCTGTTACGCTTTTTAGAGTGCGAAGTACTCGTCGACGGCACGCTTCCAAGAAAGAACAAAGTATTGTACCGCCCACACTGCGCTAGTTTACGTCGCCGCCGCCGCCGCCGCCAGCACTTAAACACTACATTCAAACGGCTAGAAGAAAACGGGGCCTAAGAAAAAGCTTCTGATCAATAACGGTCATCAATGGTGGTATCTGATTTTTATTCGTCATTTTTTTATTTATATGTCATCGGATTGACGTGCCGCTTCGTATCATAGACAAGCGTGCCATTCATGGTACGCATACGTTCGCTCACACGGTCAGCTACAGGATAGGCAAACCGTCGGCACACACACTACGTCGCTTCGACTTAGGGCTGAATTAAAACTTTGAGCGGTATGAGGGGCGTGGAACCGGCACGGCAACGACGATGCCGCTCACGCTGTTTTTACTCTTCTTTTAGTCAGCGCTTCCATTTGTCTGAGGCTTCCCCTTGGCCATCGGGATGCTTTTACCATTCATCAGTGGACCGACAGTTCACCTTCGACAGCCAGTGGAACTGACGCTCTGCCGAACAGGACGGACGCGGCCTCGGACTTTGCGGCTGTGTGCAGTTCAGCTGAGTTCATCGGTGTTCTGTACCAGTCTACGAACATTGGCAGTGCTACGAGCTTATCACCGAGCTAAGTAAGGCAGCCGTCTGCTGGAACCGGCACGGCAACGACGATGCCACTCAAGCTGTTTTTACTGTTCTTCCAGGTTAGTGACACGAAACGGTCTGATTTCACTGGGGTCTTTCTTTTGCCGGTTTCACCCCAAACAGTGTCATGTGTGAAAAAAAGCTGTAAACTCAGGAAACAGCTTAAATGTCGTTTCCGTATTTTGCGACGTTACGCTTTCTAATTTATTTTGCTCTTTTTGTGTGGAAACGTCGTAATTAACCCGGGACCCACAACTCAAGAAAAACTACAGCTCCTGCTTGACGGTCAGAAAGATATTAAAACGAAACGTACGGCCATCGAAGTAATACAGACAGAGAATAAGCATGCCATAGATGACCTTAGCAGACACATTACATCACTGGAAGCAAAGTTATCTAACTTCGATCAGCTTTGCACAACCGTCAGTGAGTGCAAGGACCAATGGGACAACCAGCGTCGATTGATTAAATCTTTGTCGGCAAAAGTCGACACTCTGGAAAACCAGAGTAGGCGTTGCAGTTTGGTTTTCTATGGCGTCAATGAAAGCGATAATCCCGAAAAAAGTGCAGATTCTGAGCGCTAAATTCTTGAACTGCGTGAATCTAAGTTGGACTTGCGTAGCCTGTCAATTGGGCGCTTAATAATGTGGTCGTTACTGCATGACCACATTGTAGATTTGAAAACAAAGTTCAATAAATTTGTTTGTTGCAATATAAAAATATGCGTAGATCACTGTGATTGCAACACCGGAACTTGATACAAACATGCACACTATAGGATGCAGACAAATACTCAGGACAAACTCCAGAATCTTTGCATCCTGATACTTATGAAAGTGAACAGTTTCATTCCATGGCTGTCAACGAGAGGGAGAAAGAAAACTTAATTGTGTTTGTGGAACAAAAACGCATTGATAAGCTTAGAGATACAGTCATTGCTTAACACTTTCGAAAGGAATAATTATAGCTTGCTATCGACATTAAAGCAGCCTTTCGACAGCAAGAAAGGGAATCAGTTTCTCCAGCTCTGAAAATTGAATTGCAGGAAATACAAGCCGTCATAAAATTCTGCCAGTATAACCTGTTTAGGAATACCAAATTGGAATAAACATTGATATTTTCATTTGTACTTTCTCTGGCTGAGCAATCTAGTTCGAAATAACTCCCATAAGTATGTCATAACAATGTTGATCTAATACAGCTTAAATGCATGACTAGCTTAAGAAATCTGGATGATTGCTATAAACTATAGTGAAGAAACTATAATATCTAATAACATTGATAATATAATATTATTAATTTCCACAAAACAGGCTAACCATGAGCGGTGTGCGAGGCTGAGCAGAAAGCTGAAAACACTACGGCAAGTGCGCCTGCCGTGGGCCTACAATCCTGCATTATGGATAGCGCGTATTGATATGGTCTTCTTGTTAGAAGTTCAGAGTATACTACCAGCGCGAGACACAGGACAACAAAGTGGACGAGAAGCGTGTCTTTTAGAATGCTATGTTACAATGTACAGGTTTCTACAACAGTGACGGTAACTGCTCAAAACATTTGATGCGTCGGCTTTTGCGCCTTTAGAAATAGTTAGAGAGGACTCCCATATATGTATTCACAGCACACGCACGGCGATGGACGAACCAGGCTAGCGCTAAGGTTGAATTTCATAACACAATTTTCATTCCACGTTCAGTTATCACACAGATCATTTGCGGCTTCGTCCAAGGGCACACGTGGGCTTCGGGTTGGGGCTTGTTGTTGCGTTTGGCGCAAGAATATGACTTGGAGCAGGCACCGCATATGCGCAATCACGAGCAATATACACACATCATTTCTCCAGAAGCTGACGCCGAGCACGGGTAGCGCGAGCATCTTGTTGGGCTGACACGACGTCTTCGTGGTAGCCGAATTCCGAATACTGCATATGCGGTGAGGGTAGCTATATGAATTTTTCGATAGGTCATCTTGTAGATTGTTGTAACGCAGGCAGAACAAAACGGTCATAGAAGGCAGATGAGACAACACACAGCGCTGAACCACCCGCGAACAGCTGTTTACTGCGCCATGTCGCACTGAACTTCAGAAACCACCGTTGCGCACTCCAAAACAAATCTTAACTAACACGTTTTTAAATTACCAAACGTGCATATTATTTGCTCCTAATCAAGAAATGTCAATAATATTATAATATAAACGTTTTATTCATTACAATAAAAGAATTATGCAGTGTGTGCCACGAAACCTGGCAGTAAGCAACCCTGGGCGTCGCATCAGTCGCATTGTTGAAATCGCGATCATGTGAAATGGGCCCTCTAAAAATCGCATTGCGACGCGTGCGACTGCACCGATTTTCGTCGTTCCAGTCGCAGCATGTGAAACAGGCTACAACCATCTCCATCGCATCGCTTGTAGCTGTCGCGCGCAAGATCGCTTATATGGGGCTTATACTTTATTCAGCATAAAACATGGATTCCTCATGCGTTTTCAGTAAGTTCAAGATAACGCGCCCAATTGACCCCTTGCAGCATGCAGCTGAATGCCTGCGGCAAAGTTTCTAACTAGCGCTGGTGCTGCACGTAACTTCAGTGGTCGCAGATTACCCATGGGTGAGACACCGTCAAGCGCGCGGCTTATTTATAACGAAAGCATGCCGCCAGCGAAATGACGCCTTCTATTAGGTGACTCCTTATTTAAACAGCGTTCCGTACACAGTAGACTGCCAAACTAAATAAATTCAAACACGCAAAGCGCACGCTAAGCATGCTCCGCATAGGCTCGGTATCAATGGCTGGTGAACAAACCATTTTAAGCGTCCTCTCGCCTCACGTCTTATTCAACATACCATAGTTCTGGCAGCGTTTGCGATTTTCAAAGCTCTTACGGGTAGCGGCAAGTGATAAAATCACATGAAGTTATCGCGACGACTGGCTTTTTCGATTGCCATCCGAGAGACACAGCGTGCTTGGCTAGTCCGTTGTCAATCGCGTGGGCTAAGCGCCGCGACGACTTCCTGGCGGTAGCATATAATATATGCAGAATGTGCACCTAAGTTAGAATTCACTTACCGTGGATAATTTGTTGTTATATCCAACGGATGACGAACGACTGTCGTGTTTTTGCGGCGACGGGAGATGGCTGACACACGATCTCCCTTGGATGGCCTTCGTTGCTGCTTGCTGGACGGATCACCTTTCTCCGGTGCTGTGCTGTTCCGCGATATTGAGCGCGCGCGCGGTGGAGCAACTCCGAGTGAAAAAGTAGAGCGCTCGCTACGCGTTCCTTTGAACTGTGGCTGCCTGTTCTCTTATGTTGAATTCCAATGGCAGATCCAGATCAACTTTTTCTGCTCTGTATGGAGCAATCCTATTCCAATGGCAGAATGGGAGCGTGAGCTGTGTGTTCCAATGGCAGATTGGGAGCAGCCGCTGATCCCGGATTGCTCCGTGGAGCAAAAATATTTGCTCCGCCGAAATCGGCAGATTTGACCGGAAGTGCTCGTGACGTATTTCCTTCACCCGCCTCTGCTTCCTGTCACGCTCGCCTGTTTCCGGTCGCGGGCAGCTATGGACGACATGGGAAACGTGGACGCCGCTTCGCGCCGCGTGATTTTGTTCGCGCTCCTAGACAGCTCCGACTCAGACAGTACAATTTCCAAGTCGAGTGATGATTCTTCTGACGCGGACAGTGAAATGGGGTGGTGGGTTGCGCATCCAAGTGCTTGTTACTCTCTCTATTCTAGCGCCCTCTCACTTGATTTTTCTGTACTAAGTGCCCCCGCGGGAGCGCACGCATTCCCTTCGCAGATATGGTGTGAGCAGATGAGAGCGATCTCAGTCGGAGCAACGCGCTCCGTTCGTGATCCGGCCGAGCGCTCGCGATCTACCATTGGAATTCAACATTAGAAGCAAAACGGCGCGTTCTTTGCTCAGCGTACGTGAATGATACATCGCCACGTTCGGGGCCAGCCTCTTGCAGCTGAAGCAGAAAATTACGCTACGTTTTGTTCTCTATTGCCGCAAGAGTCTCTCCCTCTGAAGGGCAGAGTGAAAAGCACATTTCACTCTCTCCTTGGTGACGGAGTGAACAATGCATTTCACTCCACTGGACATTTTGCGAGAGTAAAACAACGCTTTGAAGAGTCAATCGGCTGCTTCACTTCTGTGATACCCTCCCTTGTGCAGCTGCCCATTCCTGTCAGAGAATGGGAGGCTATTTTCTGTGAACCAACTCTTTCACACAAACGTGCTTTGACTGTATCTAATTTTTATAGACCACCTGATTGCTCTGTTGTTACATTATGTCATTTGAGATGCGCAGTTGGAACGGTGCGGGCAGACAACCTGGTAATAGGGGGAGATCTCAATCTCCCAAATCCTTTGTAGAACGATCAGGGATCACTAATTTCAAGTGAGGGTCGCTTGTGTCAGGAAAGGATGAACATTGTTGATTTATTCGCACTATCTCAAATAGTGTCTGAACCAACTAGAGGAAATGATGTTCTGGAACTGATTTTTACAAACCAACCTAAATTGGTGATCTCTACGGTTGCCATTCCTGGAATTAGCGACCAGAGTGCTGTTTTATCTGAAATGGAAATTACACGTGTAAAACATGCTCACACAGTAGTGAGACATGTGTAGAACTTTTCGAAAGTTCAAGTTGAGAAAATAAATGAAGGTTTGGATAGGTATTATGATGTTTTTGCAACACAATTAAGCTGGATATAAATATACAGATGAATTATGGACTTGCCTCAAAAACGAAATGCTAGAACTTCGGCAGGGTTTTATATCGGTAGTGTGCTAAATGAAAGACAAAGTAGAAGTAAGCCTTGGTTTTCGAAAGCGTTGCGCAGTCTTACGCAGAAAAGGCAAAGATTTTATCATAATTTTCTCCAAGTGCCGTCAAGTGATAACAGGAAGAAGCTGAAACTACGTCAGAAAGGAAGAAGGCAATTCGCGTAGCCAAGAACGCGAATTCTCAACTGAATTGAAACTATCCAGTTGAGAATCAAAGATGGTCCCAAGGAATTTTGGAAGCACGTGAAAAGAAATGCAAAAGAGGCAACATCTATTCCGTCACTTATCTCTGGACACGGCAGCGTTTCTGACGACAAAGCTAAAGCGGAATGCTTTAATAAGTATTTTGCTTCCGTGTTTTCCACTGTGATGCCAAGCAACGATGACCACAGAAGTACCCTGCGACAATTGATAGCCCCGATGGGCGATATGGATGACGTCATTATCAGCACACGTGGTATAGAACTGTTGCTCTTGAAACTGAACGCTGCTAAAGGCGGAGAACCTGATGGTTGAACTCATGACTTCTTTAAAATTTGTTCCCAACCTATAGCTCCTTCTTTGAAAATACTCTTTGAAAAATCAGTGGCAGAAGCTTCTCTGCCCAGTGATTGGAAGATTGGTGCAGTAGTTTCAGTCCATAAATCTGGTCCGCGAAACGACGTAGTTAATTACCGTCCGATTTCTTTAACATGTGTTGCATGCAAAGTTTTAGAACACTTGGAAAGCATATTTAGCGCCAGCGAACAAGGACAGAAGGGAGACGACACTACAATGAGCTATGGTGTCGCCCCCTTCTGTCCTCGTTCGCTGGCGCTAAATATGCTTTCCAAGTCAGTTTACCATCCCGCCCAACAAATGGCAATACTGAAATTTTAGAGCACGTATCATACTCAAGTATTGTAGCCTATATGTATCGGTATTCCCCATTTATTCCCTCTCACTGTGGCTTCAGAATGAATTTTTCTTGTATTACACAATTAATTGAATTCACACATGATATTGCCAGTGTTATGGACGAAAGATTTTCTATAGATTGCATATTTTCATATATCAGGAAGGCATTCGACACTGTATCCCATTCTTTGTTAATTGAGAAACTTCATACGCACAACATTAATACACAAGTTATTGGATGGATTGTTGAATACTTAAAGGGAAGCTGAAACACTTTTCGAAAGAAATGAGTTCCCTGCGGCATTCTACAATTTTTAGGCCATTGAACACGAATATCTAGTTTAAAAAGGGCGGAAACAAACGCAATCGGCTGTTTTTTGCAAGAAAATGCGCACCAGCGCCTCAGGGCATCGCGCGAACGCCGCTGTTGCCCGTGATTGGTCGGGACCGCTGTGACGTCATTCACGGAGATCGGCGGTCGGCGCCACCGTTTCAGAGCGTAGCACGCTGTTCTGGTCTGGCTTCACAGATGAGTTGTAAGCATTATGGAACGTTCTCGATGTCTTGGACAGCTTGCATTTTCGCCTTACATGTTCGAACCGACAGCCGATACATAAAACGATGGTGGCAACGACGATGTTGAGTCTGCCACCAGCGAGAACGATGTGTGCACCTTCTCGCGCAGTGGAAATATTAGCTCGTACGTATGTTTTTTCATGTAGCTGCACGTTGCAATGACAGGAGAAAAAACGCGCTAAAGTGTCACTGGGAACTTGCTGCTGGAAGAATGCCGAAGCACTAACTTCTCATTAGATTGTAAACACGGGTGCAATTCCGCGATGTCAAGCACCTTGCCGCTGCTTGTCTAAAGTTCAGTGGTTTTTTGCGTGTTGATACACGATCGCGAACATAAGTACCGCGTTTCAAAGCGCGCACATACAGTGCTGCGAGGTACAGTCATGGAAGGTGCTTATCATACAAATCCAGATCGAGATGGCCTGGGGGATTATATGTGCAATATTCAGACTATGGTTCGACGACTTTGCGATTGTGGCTCGATCAAGAATCGGTATGCGTGCTGCATGCTAGTGCTGACATACAGATATTGGGAAGTTTTAGCACCGCCGTGTGGTAAACACGGTAACCTTACGGTAACTGCAACCGTTGGTCGAATGTCGCTAGGCAAGCCTAGCAACGCTAGCAACAACACGGTTCCACATTGGTCGTAAGGCTATCCGGCTACGCTAAAACTGTGTTTCCAGACGTTCATGGCTGCAAATGTTCGCATTTCTGGAGTGCATCGATGTGGGCACCGGAACACCGGAATTGGAATACCGATTGCCCGCATTGTTGTCGAGCTCCGATGATAATCACTGTCGCGGAAATGGTTCGAGCACAGCACAGTTGATTTCGTCGGCACGAAATTCTCTCTCCTCACCGCACAGACCCATTGCGCTGCAAGCTTCTTATCCTTCGGGAACATGTGAAACACCACATCGTCTCGCCCGCCAGTGTTCGCACAGCCGATGCTGCACAGAACGAGGGCATGTTGGGCGCCCCTGGCTGTAGGCACTCACGCCGCACAGAAAGGTAGCACAGTTCACGCAAATCGCAAAAGAAAGCAAACGTCAGCGGCAACAGATCTCTCGTAGCGTCGTCTAGTAAAGCGCAGGACGGAAAGAAACACGCCAGCACATGCCAGCACGCCGGTCCGCCGGCACGCTCCCCGAGAATGATGTCACTCTCGCCGGTTCTCTCCTCCGGCTGCCTCCTCACACGGCACTCCGGGAAGCGATGGGGGATGTCCGCGGGGGGATTTAGAAAGCAATTTCCGCCCCTTATTTTCACAAAACGAAGAAAAAAATTTCAGCACCTTAAATTAATAGGTCTGTTCTTCCCAATCCCATCAATTCATGGAATTTGAAAGCCGTTTCAGCTTCCCTTTAAGACTGCGCAAACACTACGTAGTTTTGAATGGTGCTGAGTCATCAAGAAGAAACGTCACTTCTGGCATCCCTCAGGGCTCAGTTCTGGGTTCACTTTTGTTTCTTTTATTTATCAATGATATCAATGAAGGAGTCCTGTCACATATGAGATTCTACGCTGAAGATTGAGTTTTGTACAAACCCATTAGTTCTGAAGATGACTGCCACATTTTACAGTGCGATCTCAGCCGCATTGCTCAGTGGTGTTGTAATTGGAACATGAGTTTGAATCCAGCTACGACAGTTTTCATGTCATTTACAAAGAAAAAAAAGCATGTTTGTTTCAATTTACCTTAGATAATATTTTATGGTTACGCGTGTCTGTATATAAATACTTAGGAGTTTATTTTACCACTGATTTAATATGGCATCGTAACGTTGATCATGTAATAGCGAATGCAGGCAAGTCATCGGGGTTTCTACGGCGCAACGCTAAAAATTTCAATATGGCTACTAAAGAGCTACTGTTCGTCAGGCCTCTGTTAGAATATGCATGCGAGGTATGCGACCCACTGATGGTTGGTGACAAGGAACGCCTTGAAAGAGTACAAAATTTTGCTGCAAGATTTGTTACTGGAAATTATAGTTTTACCTTTGCGTTACACTCTTAAAAAAAGGTTGGCATAACGACTAACCAAATACTAACAATTTACTTGTCCCAAAAAGCACTACCCAGTTAGTAAATGCAGGTAGTAAAAGTGGTGGTAGTGAAAATCACTACGTCGTGAAAGTAGTACAAAACACTAACCTAACCTCCTCAATCTAGTAAGTAACACTAATCTCAATACCAACTCACTAGTTAAAAGGACTACCTTTTAGGGTAGTTGAAACTACTAACTAGCAGGTAAATAATACTAACTGGCCAGTTAGAAGCACGGCCCTTTTAGGCTAGTTAAAAGTACTAACTAGCTAGTAACACTAAATGGCTAGTTAGAAGCAATTCCATTTAGGTTAGTTGAAAGTGCCAACTAGCTAGTAAATACCACTGACTGGCTAGGTAAAAGCGCTACGTCTTAAGGAAGTTGAAACTACTAACAATCTAGTAAATAACACCAGCCCAAATACTAACCGTCTAGTTAAAAGCACTACCATTTAGGGCAGTTGACAGTACTAACAAGCTAGTAAATAACACTAACCTAAAGACTAACTGGCTAGTCAAAAGCACTACCATTTTTCGTAGCTTAAAGTACTAATTAGGAAAGTAATATTACTACCACATAAGGCTAGTAAATATCACTACGTCCAAGCATGTTATTAGGATCTCATGCACGCGCAAAATCAGGCATGATGCATTGGCGTAGACACATCAGGTGCCTCAGTGCAATGCAATAGAGCGACCAAGCAGACATTTCTGGAACTGCAGAACTGAATTTTATTGTTTCCAATCATTTGTGCACCTTCTTAATGACAGAAATTGCCTGTACAGTAACAAGTGTTGCCGGTCTTGGTGCTGTCAATCCACAGAAATGCTCAACGAGCACAAAAACATTTTTGTTCTAAAAGTACTTGACATTAAACAGCCAGTAAAATTCTATGAGAACACATCCTATCAAATCAAGGGCTTCTAGTTGAAGCGCTTCAAATGTTGCATACAAGCCCGTTCCTTCTGAATCTTTGCTGATAAGTGCCGGGTAGACATGCTGTAATAACATTCAAAATAGGTAAGCACACAACAGTAAAATATAAAATCAAAAGCCTTTCTTACCGGCCCTTCTAAAACGTGCGGTTTTTCCTTCACCAGGAAGGCCAACCTCTCCACCACTTCAACAGCAAAGCGGTCTATAAGCAATAATAATAAAAAAGATACACAACTTGATGCTGTGGAAACAAGTAATGAGTGGAGTGAGAACCCGAATAACAGACAGGGTAGTGGGCAGTGAGAAGTAAAAACAACAGATTAATGCCGTGAAAACATGGCAATCAGGTTCATCGGAACACAGCAATTTGCGATTAATCTTGACAAAACAAACATGCTTGCATAAAATATAAACACGCATAGCACAATGAGGAGAAAAAGTGGGCATTGCATGCAAGTGGATCATTTCAAATATGTGGCGGTCGAACATGGTGTGCTTAAACACTTGATATTTTTAATGAAAAATTATGGATATTTAACGCAATAAAGGTAGTCTTACGTGCAAACATCCCTGCTCAATATTTTTTTGCCTATGTCTGCCTGTCTTCGTATGTTGCACTCAGAGGCTAAATTGCCCGTTATAGCAAGATTTATAAAACAATTGTTAAACTTATGACAGCAAATATTTGAGGTCCATAACTTTGAGACACTGCTACTTAAAATAAATATGCCCCATGAAAATCATAGTCTAAATGTTTTCTTCTGTAAAACAGAAGTACGATATTTTTTGTTTCTACGGCGTATCTTTATAAAAAAATTGCTTTGTAGTAATTATTGGCATTTAGCAGTTCGTCAGGACAGACAATCCTCACTAAAATTATCTCTATAGCAAGAAAATATACTTCGAAATAACACAAGACCCGCCGCGGTTGCTCAGTGGCTATGGTGTTGGGCTGCTGAGCACGAAGCCGCGGGATCGAATCCCGGCCACGGCGGCCGCATTTCGATGGGGGCGAAAGGCGAAAACACCCGTGTACTTAGATTTAGGTGCACGTTAAAGAACCCCAGGTGGTCGAAATTTCCGGAGTCCTCCACTACGGTGTGCCTCATAATCAGAAAGTGGTTTTGGCACGTAAAACCACGTAATTCAAATAACACAAATTTCATAAAATTGCAATTTGCTTCAAACTGAGGCAGAAATTATGTACTGAAGCAGTCTTAATAGACATACAGCAGGTGACTCAATTGCTAAACTGCATTTTATTTTGTCAAAATTTGGATTAGTCAGTAAATAACTATAACGTGAAGTTTGTGTTCCACACATACTGCACAATCTTATTATATACTGCTCTTAGAACTATGCATCTTCTAACCTTGTAACGTTGAATATTTGAGTTTGTCTGCCTCTTTTCTAACATTTCACAAATACAATTTATCTACAATAGCAGTGCCTGGCTATTGGAGAATAGTATTCGCTGCTGTAGACATCAACAATATTTCTTATTTCTTGGACATCCAGTTTTGTCACTCAGGACAGATATTTAACAAAAACAGTGCAGCTAATAGTATTCCGGCAAATATTTTAGAGACAAGAAATCATTTGCCTTACATTAAAGAGCCGTGACTTATTTCGGAAAAAAACATGAGTGACAGAGGGCGACATCTACAAAAACAAATCAAACTGGAACGACATCGTGTAGTGAAATGCTGGTTCTAAGTTCAGTCTGCTATTTCTTGACATTAAACAATTATGGCATTCATTAGCAGCACAATCCCGGTTTCATGTCCCCCATTTTCATTGAAACAATATTTCCATTATTGTTATCGAAAGCAATACCGAAAACTTCAAACCACTGGCCTGCTCTTGTTCATGACTAACCTAATCCATCAGCCAAATGTTACTGTCTGCTTTATACACGCGGTAGAACATGCAGTGGAAGCTAATAAACAAAGCATGTTCTGGTGTACAAGCTGTTAATCAAGATCTGATCCAGCAACTTAGCTCGACAGAATTGTCTAATGAAAAGTAAGTGTTGGCTTCCTGTATATTGGTGTCGCAGCTTAAAAGTTACTGTAGGTCATACTGGACTCTCGCAAGCGAGAGACAAAGCATCGAAACGCCAGGTCCAGTTCCTGTATCTCCTATTGTGTACATAGTACATCTTAATACTTGTGTATCCTTGTGTCGAATGTACTTGCAATGAAATGCAATGTAATTTGTAGCCAGTAACTATGTCCTTATGCAATAAATAAACCTGTAAGGGGGACTAGCTATTCGCAAGCAGGGCTACACACCAACCACCTTTGCCCAAGAGCATCGGTCGCCATTGTGCTTTCCGGGCTGCCGGACTTCGTTGTCTTCTCTCAATGGTTCCTGACTCTTCCACACTTTTCTAATGTCTGTTAATGCCTGCCAGTTGCTTATTATACCTCGGTCAATTAAAAGTCTAAACATTAATTCGTGTAACTTTACTACATTTACTGATAAATTTAATATCACCAGCAGCAAGCACCCTACTTGTGCCTACTAAGATATCACAAGAAAAGATAGCCCAACATCAGGGCAGGGAAGTTTGGGTACTTCAAAATGTTCGTGTTCATTTCGGCGCAGTTTTGCCGCGTCGTACTGTATTTACTCGTATAGAAGTCATCGATAAATAAAAAATAATTCGAATTAGGTCGGCATATATCTTTTTGAGAAAAATGAAAAGCTTTTAACATGACACACCTTCATTACCGTGAGCTCGGCTACTAAACCTCGCTAGGCTTGATTGTAACTTGTTTTGGTTAATAATAACTGTTCATTTACCCGTTGTACACAAAAATAGGGATCCAATAGACAGTTCAGTGCATGCTGTTTATGTTTTATTTGCTTTCTTGGTATTAAAGGAACACTAAAGGAAAATATTAAGTCAAGCTAACTCCACAGACAGGTGCTCGAGAATCTTTAAAGTGTCATTGTTATCGCAAACAGAGCCTTAGCAATCGACAACTTGAGGTAAATGCAGGACACGATTAACGACGCCCACGGGACATTCAAGTAGTTGCCCGATTACAAAGGCCCTCCTCATCTAAATTCTGTCACTAGTACGCAACCACTCCTTAAAAAAACATAATTGTATTGCATTATAAGAGGAAAGGCAATGCTACTTGTCCAATTCTATTTCATATTTAGAAAAAAGAACTCATTGACTTTATCCTTGACGGATGGAGGTGGTCGAAAGGTTTCCTTTTCGCTGGACTATGTGCCACCCGTGCTCTTGCGTGTCACAAGTTTCGTTATCGCATAGTGCTGCACTGGTTTTGTTGGCTCGCTAAACTCACATAAACTGCAAGTAGCAGAAAATTCCACTTCCATGTGTTGTAGTGGGATGCCTAAATCAATTCCATCGCTCTGTCTCAGCTCCATTTCTCCATGGCCGCGTGTTTGCGTATTGTGCAAAATACAGTGCAGTCTGTAGGGCGCCGTTTTAACCACCGACGGCAGCAAAGTGCGGTGATGGCGTACGCAACGTCACCACTCCCCGGTTGGGTGGCGGAAGATTTGAATTGCGATAAAGGTATTCGGACCCTTCGGGTGCTAGTTTCTCGTAAACTAAGTCTTGGCACGAAACAAGCGTTGCGAGGTTTCTTGAATGGTGCTTGAACAGTCCACGTCGATTTAGTATTTGCTTTTAGTGCCCCTTTTAATTATGTGTACCGTGCACTCATACGTTAATACACACCACAAGCTCTATAAAACAAATATAACCTCCTACCTACGTTTCTTAGCATCGCCTTCCAATGTGGCCATCTCGGCGTCTACTCTTGCTCGAGTGTCTTTTGCAGTGCAGAGTGTCTTTGTTAGATAGACCCTGTCTCTGTACACGTTGATGAATTTGAGAAATTCCTTCTCAAGGTCGACACCAGTGACACCTTGAAACTCCTGGTGTAGCTAGACAAGGAAATTAGACGGAATGTGTTATTAATAGCATTGCTTCGAAACAACAAAACGCTTTCCATATAAGGAGGAGGAGGATAAGGAAAAACATTTATTAAAAAGAAAGGGAGGCGCCCTTAGTCCAGGGCTCCTGCGGCTCTTGCTGTCTCCGGGGCCCGCCGCACCAGTTGTTGCTGGTTACGAGGGTCCGAACTAGTCTACACGGCCTCCCATTGCTCGGGTGTGGGGTTGGGTATTTGCGGGACTGCCTTGACGTTGGGGCACGTCCATGTGGTGTGATATAAGGAGGCGTAGTCGTTACAAAGGGGTCATTTGTATGAGTATAGTGTAGGGTGTATTGCGTGCACATATAGTCTGCTTAAATGGGGGTATGTATTTGTTTGTAATTGTCGCCATGTTACGGCGTCTTCACGTAAGAGGGTCTTGTGTGGAGGTGGGTATTGTCGTCTGTTCAATCTGTGGTGTTGTAGTATGGCGTTGTATTGTAAAGGTACGGGATCCATAGATGCGGCCGTATCCTTCACTTGTGGCGTCCGGGAGGCATGAGCTCGGGCTACAGCGTGCGCACGCTGATTTCCACGGAGGGACTCGTGTCCTGGAGTCCATACTAATTCAACGTCCGGGAGTTGGGAGGCTTGTTTGAGGAGTCGGTGGACGATCGAAGATATTCTGGCTCTCGCGTAGCTACGGCAAGCTGCCTGAGAGTCAGCAATAATTGCGACGTACTCGTTGGTCCGACTACAGATGATGGCCAAGGCGATGGCTGTCTCCTCGGCAACGAGTGCGCTGACAGTGCGGACCGTCATCGAGGCCACCTCTTGAAGGTTATGGTTGACAACGCTGGCCGTCATGGCTTCTTTTTGGGGTACTGCGTGGTATCTGTGTATAGCGTGGTGGGGAGACTGCCATATTTTGTGTCTAAACTCCTTGCGCGAGCTTGGCGACGACCGGCATGATGTTCCGTGTGCATGCTTCTGGCGATAGGGGCTACCTTGATGTGCTCCCGGAAGTTGGGGGCCAGATGGATTGCTTCTTCGTGGACTTTGCCGTGTGTGGGGTAGCCTAGGCGCGCTAGGACTGTTCTTCCTGTTGGTGTGAGGGCTAGGCGTTCTCGTTGGCTTGTGAGGTGGGCGTCTCTAAATTTATCTTACTGTATTACGGACTCCTAGGGCTTCAAGCTTGAGTATAGGTGTTCCCGGTGGTAGGCCGAGCGCTTGCTTGTATGCTTTCCGAAGAATTACATCTAATTGATCTATCTCCTTGGGAGTGAGGGGTAAGTACGGGGCAGCGTAGGCAATGTGGTTGATTATCAGGGCCTGGACGAGTTCTGTTATGTCGTCTTCTTTCAGTCCGTATTGTTTGGCGGTGATGCGGCTGACCATTCGCATGACTTGGAAGGTGGTCTGCTTGAGACGTTGGATGGTGTATCCGCCTCCGCCGCCCTGTTGTATGTGGAGGCCGAGAAGGCAGACGCGGTTTACTGTGGGTATTTGTTTGCCGTCGAGGGTAGGTGGGATGTGGGGTATTTGATTGAGTTTTCTTCGTGATTTATGCCGAACAACTAATAGTTCCGACTTCTCGGGGGAGCACCGGAGACCGCGTGTCCTTGCATATTGCTGGACGACGTCGGTCGCTTGCTGAAGGGCGTCTTGTTTCTCTCCTTCGGAACCAGTGGTGATCCAGATAGTGATGTCATCGGCGTATATTGCATGCCTGATTCCTTGTATTGCGTTGAGTTTGTCAGGTAATTTCATCATAGCAATGTTGAAAAGGGTGGGTGACAGAACAGCACCTTGTGTGGTTCCTTTGTTTCGGGTAGATAAGGTCGGAGTTCTGAATGAGCAAATGCCTAATGTGGCCGTGCGGTTGCTTCGAAAGGCGCGTATGTAATTGTAAGTTTTACGACCACGGTTCATGAGACAGGTTTGTAAGGATGGTTTGGTGAGCCACATTGTCGAAAGCGCCTTTGAGATCGAGTGCTAGAATCGCTCCGGTGTTCTGTGGTGAGATGTGTTCAAGGACTTGTTCCTTTAGCTGAAGAAGGATGTCGTGGGTAGAAAGGTGCGGCCGGAATCCGAACATTGTTTCGGGAAAGAGATCGCTGGATTCTAGGTAAGGTTGAAGTAGGTTCAGAATTACATGTTCCAGAAGCTTGCCTAGGCGTGAAGTCAGTGATATCAGTCTCATATTTTCTAAGCTGGAGAGTTTGCCTGGCTTAGGAATGAGTATGATGTCCGCATGCTTCCAGTCTGCTGGTAGCATACCCGCTTCCCAATGATGATTAACGAGGTCAGTAAGAGATTGAATGGTGCCATCATCCAGATTGCGCAGGAGCTTGTTATTTATTTTGTCCTTGCCTGGGGTGGAGTTTCGTGTAAGTGCATGGAGTGCTTGTTGCACCCCAGTGATAGTGATCGGCTTGTCGAGGTCGCAGTTGTTGCTCCCGCTGTACGTTGTAGGTTGTCCTTGTGCGGGTTCGAAATCGCCTATGTACCGCGCCCGCAGCTCCTCCAGGATTTCGTCATGTGAACCCTGATGGTTGTGGAGGATACGTTGGATTGTTTGCTGGCTGACTGCCTTGCTTTGTGTGGGGTCAAGAAGATGGCGTAGCAGCGACCATGTTTTGGCCGTGCTATGATTGCCCTACAGCTTGTTGCATAGTTGTCGCCAGTTGTGACGGGTGAGCTCCCCAGCATACGTAGTTTCAGTTTACGGTTATGTTTTTGGCACTTCCATCTCTTAACAAGGCCTCGACGTGCTTCCCACCGGTGAAGAAAGTGCGGGTCTACGGCCTACAGGGCAAAGCTGGAAAAGGTACTCACAATGTCACTGACTGCTAAAGCAGGATATTTCTCTAGCACCTGAGATGGATTGGCATCCCTAATCCATTTTTTTTACAAGCATTTTCTTCATTGAGTCCCTTAGCTTTAGTAACTCTGGGACACGTCTCTTCATCTCTGCTTTCTTGAAGCTTGTATGCCCAGCCAGTGACACGCTGTCGACATGCTCATCAGGGATGTCAATCATAGCCTGTGAATCATCAATCACTGATGCCAGGTGAAATTCACGACACGTAAGTTGTGAAACTTGGAGCAGGCAAGAAAATATAGCCCATGAGGCTGCATATGCGGGTTTTGGCATACTAAAGGTGAAAATTGTACTTGCCAATGTTTTTGCATGATACACACAATAATGTAGTGGATTCTGAATTACTATAGAAAGGCTTGTAACTGCACAACTAAGTGTGTTGAAAATAAAAGGTTTTGACTAACCACGCGGCATTGTTTCAAAGTCCGAGATGTGTCCTGCACACTTATATTGTGGCCAAATTTTCTTTTGGCCGCTTGTACAGAGGGTACATTGCACATCAGTTTGTGGACATTGCCCATTCTATGCGTGAGTCCTGTGGATAAATAGTAATTTCATAGTGTGAAAATCTCACAAAACTGGACAGAAAGCACTTGGGTAATGATTCCTTTCACATCAAGGCAATCGGACAGTATTCACATAAAATATGCTACAGCAAAATATCACACAATAAAAGCTTAGACAGCAGGAGTGAACAGAAAAGGGAATAGCACTCCACATTGTCACATTGAGGCAATTTTTTCCTATTGCCTGAAAAGCTCTATCACCAATGCAACATACAAGCTTTTCATGACCACAAAACACACATTGAGATGGTTCTAAAATGCTGCCTCGCCATAGCTAACTCGAAGATTATAAGAAGCTTTCATAGCCTGTGTCGATGCAGTCTCTGAGAGTCGGGTATTTGTGTACCAGTGCTTTTGCTGCACAGTCATACAGTTCTCCCGGGTACCTCCAAAGGGAAAGCACAAGTGTCAAAACTGAAAGCGTGCTATTGTTTCATGGTGGACGCATAAAGAAAAATGAAGTTGCAAGAGTGTTGTCGAATGTCAGTTCAAGCGAGCAGTTGAAGTGCCATATGATGTAGGTGGTATTTAACTCAGCGTCTTTTGCTGCATATCTTCGTGTTGACTCACGAAAACAGTATTGACACCAATAGCAAATGTTTGTGTAGTTTGTAGCAGACAAAAAGAAAGGAAACAAAGGGCCGAATTTTGACCAGTTATAACAACCCAACAAACAAAGGCACCAAGGACCGCATAGGAGCATCACATGCGTAATGCGAAGAGGTGGGTTCATGCCCCACCTGCGGCCAGCTGTCTTTTCATCCACTTTCATTTCCATTCATTTATAATTTCTTTAATTCAATTAATGAGTACAAGCAATTTCCCCTGTGCTGTCCTTGGTGTCTTTGTTGGCTTCTTACGTTGTAGCAGTCAAGTGTTACGTGATTGAACATGACCGTTGCACCGATGTGTATAAAGAGCTGGCAATGCATCCCTGTGTCTCTAGCTCTCAAGCCCGACTACCAAAAACTATACATTGTTGCCATCAACCAGACATTGCAAGTAATGCCAGTTGCCTTTCAGTTGTTATTGCTCAGAGCACATCAACTGCACTGTATTGACTTCTAGACTCGCAGAGTCAGCAATGTACACAAGCTACCAGTGTCAGCCTGCCTGACACTGCCCCAGAGCTCATGTTTAAGAGCAATGAATATTTTATAGGATGAATGATGGTTCTTGAATTTCGCGGGCTCGACCTGTGCAAGCCACACCATGATCGCAAATGCAGTTTCTGATGCTTGCGTTTTCGACGACTTTTTGCGACTCTCATTTGGCCACTAAGGTTGACTATAATCGAAACCGTACATCGCTGGTATGTGTGCTGCAGCGACAAAAGTCTGATTTCGTGTGGTGTTGTGGTCATATGCAGAAAAATGAGTAGCCAGAGTCTTTTATTTGAGTTTATCAGGACACTAATTAGAATGTTAGATTCATGGTTACGAAAAGTCAGTGCAAACACAAGGGAAAAAGGAGGAAGTCCACTAAAATGATGAGTAAGAAAAGGTGACTAAAACGTGGTGTACATGCGAGTATTAAAGCAGGACTAACAGGAAACTTTTGTGTCCCACTTTCTTCTGCCTCTTAATCTGCCCCTAAAATTATGCTAGAAGGCCTCAATTCCTCAAGGCGCCACAGATATTTTTTACTACAAATTTTATGCCACTCGCTAATAACACATGGTAAGTATGCCAGATGGAAGGATATTCAGTGACGATGCCACGAAAAGCAGTCAAAATGTGTTTCCTCATTATATGTCTTCTTTGGAAACAGAGCAACCCGCTCTCCCCTCTTGTCCTGTCAAGTGCAGGATGGACTTAGTTACAGTGCCATTGTGTGTACGCATCAGTGGTGTCTTATACCATGAGAATGTCACACTAGGTGCGATTATGTTTGTTGTTTTCCTATTTGTAGGGGTCTTGAGAAATTACTACGTCAATAACTGACCAATGGAAAAGGAACAAGAGGGCACACAAAAATTTTCTGTCAGTTAACACGATCTGACAGAGTAGTGAAACAATTTGCAACAAGTGCCTTATCCGGCACTGTAGACACTAAAGTAAAGGTACTAGTTTTCTCTAATGAGAAGAAAGATTTGTGCGGTACCCGAATTCAGATAATCCTAGACATGTCAGGTACCACTCATTTCGACTACTTGTCATCCAGCTTACCAGTATCAGTCTTGCAGCTGCCGCCACTTCCCACAAGATTTACTTTTCAGCGACTAGGTTTGAAATGAACTGCTACATGAATGAAAGTGCTGATTTTTACTGCAGTACTGCTTCAGTGTTATGTCTGCTTTACTGCAGGTTATATGTTGCATGACTGCCAAGTAAAGGTCGACCTACAGTTCGCAAACATTGACCGTTAAATTCCCTACCTAAGTATACTTGTCTGGCCGGCATGCAAACCCTTGGCTGTGGGCAAGATAATTAGTGAACCTCAAACATCAATAGACTGGTTAGACATCAGAATCTGGTTAGACTAAAATATTATAATAGGTTTTGTTTTTGTGTGACAGACAATGTGATAAAACTTAAGCGACTGTCGGCGTTGGGCGCGTATCTCGTTTTCAGACTTGTTGGATCGGCACAAAACGCCTGCCCAGTTTAAGAACAATAAAGAACTCCTTATGAACTCTAGAGGATGTTGACGTTGAATATGAGGCGTCTTTAAGGGACAATGACAGCAACAAAGACGCCATGCTAACTGAGAATACCAAATTTTCCACTTAAAACTATCTATTCTCTTCATCTGCAAGATATTTTTCTGAATTTTCAGACTTACAAATTTGTAATATGTTTAGCAACATATTGCTAATAAATAGCATTTGAATTTAAAGCTTACCAATGTGCCACTTAAAAACTGAATTTGTTGCATTTTGCAAAAATACCTGGCACACCAATGGTTAAACAGGTCAACTTCCCTAAAATGTTCATTACAAAGCCTATGAAAGAAAACTATACCTTAATTGGAACTACTCACAAGCTTATTGTGCGGAGGTGTGTCGTTATTCACGTCACAATCCGTGATTTTCTGGAGGAAGACAGCTGTCCTTGTTTCAGGTTTGCGATATCAACCTTGATATTGTTACGGTAGGAAAAGAGGACAATGTTGTCGACGGTTAAGACGACGAAGTGGCAACAGCTCTCAGTTCCTCCACAGTTGAATTCTCTAAAACTATTATGGGTACCTGGCTATTGTGGCTTACATTCAAATGAAATCGCAGACTCATTAGCGCGAGCATCCTTGAGTGGACCTATAATGCCTGTTCTTCTTTTGGTGGCGCACAAACAGCAATCATATATAGAAAATATTCAGTTCATAGCGTTGTCAGTGAATCAATAAGAACATGGACAGAATATCAGCACCTCAAATTTCCGTGGAAAATCCAGTGGTGTCCATCAAAACAATCAGAAGTAGCGATCACGAGATGACGCTGCCGTGTCCCTCCATTAAACCTATATTTAAATAGCACTGGTCTGATGCTATCGCCTTTGTGTCCACACTGACAAGAAACAGAATCACTAGATTATTATTTTTTGGTATGTCGGCGATACAAATTGTTAAGAAAAAGACATCTAGAACTTCAGCTTGCTAAATTAGGGTTAATGTTGTCATCACAAATCATACTATCTTTCGGTGCGTCAGTTATAGGGGTCAGCCACAGGGACGTATCTGATGCCGTTTGCGGTTACATACATTCAACAAAACCAATAACTTTTTGATTTTTGTCTTGTAATTTGTTTGTTTTTGTATGTCTGCTTATCTCTCTTTCTTATTTTTTTTCTCATCGAATAAGTAGCACTTCAAAAGATTAGGTAATCGTTTCAGCACGCAATTCTTGGCCAATCCCCCTGTGTGGGTATGAGCCATAACATGAGGCCGTCATCATCATCATCACCTCTCGAGATTCTCAGCTGCTGTTTATGTACGCCTTGTAAATACATCGTGTAAATAGTTTTATACCCGTGACATATTGGTGGACGTGTGGGGTACGCGCCTTCGACACGGACCTCCGCAGCGGACGTCTCACCCAGCCTGGGACCATGCTTCGTGTGGAAGGCACCGCGTCTGGAGCTGCAATGCCGACTATGCATACCCAGTACGTTGCTCTACCTCAGCCGCAAGACCCCGGCAAGTTCACCGGCCTCGATTGTGTTGACGTAGAAGAATGTGTATGAGCGCGTCAGCAAGGTGAGCAGGTGGGATCCGACCGTAATGCTGGCCAATGTCGTGTTCTAACTCGACGGAACACCGCGAACGGGGTTTCACAAACACGAGGAAGAGCTACCCAGGTGGGACTTGTTCAAAGAAAAGCTGTCCGACGTTTTTGGCAATCCAACCGGTCGACAACTAGGCGCCAAGCAACAACTGGCCACGCGTGCCAAAACTGCTACCGAGTACAGGACGTCCTAGCTCTCTGTCATAGAATCGACACATCCATGCCGGAGGCGGACAAGGTTGGACACATTATCAAAGGCATCGCGACGACATATTCAACCTTCTGATCTTTAGAAACTTATCGACTGTCGACGCCATCATGAAGGAATGCCGCCGTTTCGAGCAGGCGAAGAGTCGCCGTATATACAATAAGTTTACATGGCTTCCAAATAGCGCAGCGACCTCTTCTTGTACCGACCCCATCGACCAATCTAGCTCGCCACCACCAAGCGAAAACGTAACCCGAATGGTACGCCGCGAACTCGAAGTAGCGTTTCCTGCCTCGCCTCAACAGACGTCTTGGAACAATACTGCTGAGACGATATCGCTGATCGAGTCCATGGTTCGCCAAAAAATCGCTAATATGGGTCTTCCCAGCGCCTGCTACTTGAGTCGCCCTGACACCCGCCCTGCTCCTATGCGTGGGTCATATCGCAGTCCCCCTCACAGTGCCCATTATCCCTACACTACCAGGAATTCATCGGACTGGCGTACACCTGACGACAGGCCGATCTGTTTCTGCTGCGGCCGAATCGGTCACGTTTCCCGTCACTGTCGGAGCCGTTGGCCGTCCCCTCCTCGAAACACCTTCTGGAATTCAAGTTCGCCCCGAAGTTCTTCACCCTGTCGCTTCTACGACGCTTCCGACGCCACTCCCACGACTCGCCGCTATGCTCGCTCGTCCTCGCCTCAACGTCGCCAGTCACGTCCGCCTCAACTTCACCGCTCGCCGTCGCCGACCTACCCAGGACCATCCCAGCAGGAAAACTAGGCAATGGGGCACCTCGAGGTGGTGCTGCACCGCAAAATCCTCCTTACGAGACATAACCTTCTTGACGTCCAAGTTGATGGCACACCCGTCACAGCACTCAGATACCGGAGCACACATATCGATTATGACCAGCCGCCTACGTCGCCATTTAAAGAAAATTGTTACGCCTGCCATTACGTGGTTCGTATGCGAATCGTCGACGGTAGCATGGTGACCGTGGTCGGAATGTGTACTGCACGTGTGAGCATTTCCGGCTGCCATACTGTCATCTTTTTCACTGTACTTGACCAATGCCCCCATGACCTCATACTAGGCCTAGACTTCCTTTCTGCCCATTCAGCGCTCATCGATTGTTCCTCAAGTACTGTGCGTCTTGACCTGCTTCTACTGGGCGTTCCTCCAACACCACACGAATTTCGCCTAAGACCGACCGATTTTGTTTACGTTTCACCACAGGTCTTGACATACGTCGAAATGTCGCCTTCTACGCCAGTTCCCGATGGTGATTACATCTCCGCTCCCATAACTGCCATCGTTCTCACCCACAACGTTGCTGTCCCGCCTACAATACTGATGGTCACAGACAATCGCACGTATCTCCCTGTGGTGAATTTCGGGCTCGCTAAGCAAATTCTGCCTAAAGATATCACCCTGGCTACGATCACTGCTTTAGAAGTTAGCTGCGTTGAGACTTTTGCGGTCGACGCTCTCTGTGATCCTTTCCGGTCTGCCAAATGTACTGACAACGACATTAGGAAAATCATCGCCCGAATTTCACTCCTGCTGAGGCTGAACAGCTGTGCAGTCTATTGCTTTCCTACAAGGATATATTCGACCTGAACAAACGACCCTTAGGCCAGACGTCACCTGTCAAACATTGTGTACATACAGGCGATAGTCCACCCATCCATCGGCGACCCTGCCGGGTTTCAGCTTCGGAGCGCCACGTCATCAAGACGGAAATAGAAAAGATGCTAGCGAAAGAACATCATTGAGGGGGGGGGGGGGGGGGGGGGGCATCGTGAAGTCCCTGGGCGTCACCTGTCGTGCTGGTCAAAAAGGACGGCGCATGGAGATTCTGCGTCGATTACCGCCACCTCAACCGCATGACGAAGAAGGACGTCTACCCCCTACCTCGTATCGATGGCGCCCTCGGTTGCCTATACGGGGCACAGTATTTTTTGTCCATCGACCTATGGTCCGTATATTAGCAAATGACTGTCGATGATCTAGATCCTGAAAAGACCGTCTTTATAACGCCTGATGGTCTTTACCACTTCGAAGTTATGCCTTTTGCGCTATGCAACGCTCCGGATATCTTTGAGCGTATAATTACTCCAAGGATTCAAGTGGTCGACTTGTCTCTGCTACCTAGATGATGTTATTGTGTTCTCGCCCTCATTAATCACACACATTGAGCGCCTTTGAGCTGTACTTGCCGTGTTTCCCAAGGCCGGTCTACAGCTCAACTCCAAGAAATGTAACTTCGGCTACCGTGAGATTACTGTTCTTGGACATGTCGTCAATGCGACTGGCACCCGACCGGACCCGGAGAAAATTCGGGCCGTGAAAGAGTTCCCTGTTCCACAGTCCGCAAAAGATGTCCGAAGTTTCGTGGGCCGTTGCTGTTACTTCCGCCGCTTTGTTAAAGATTCTGCCACCATAGCACGCCCTCTCACAGATCTCCTGAAGAAAAGTGTGCCGTTTTCATGGGGATTCTCTCAGGCCGCCACCTTTTCTCGCCTTACCACCATGCTCACCACCGCACCGATTCTAGGACACTTCGCTACTTCAGTCCCTACAGAGGTGCGCACCGATGCCAGTGGCCATGGAATCGGTGCCATCTTGGCATAAGTTCAACACAGCCATGAACGTGTCATCGCGTACACTAGCCATCTTTTGTCACCTGCGGACCGGAACTACTCTATTACCGAGCGCGAATGTTTGGCCGTTGTGTGGGCAGTAGTGAAATTCCGCCCCTATTTATGCAGCAGGCCCTTTTCTATTGTAACGGACCACCACGCACTCTGTTGGCCTTCACCCTTAAAAGATCCCAAAGGGAGGCTTGGACGATGGGCTTTGCGGCTACATGAGTATTCCTATTCGGTAGTGTATAGGTCTGGTCGCCTACACAAGGACGCCGACTGCTTGACCTGTTACCCTGTACACACGCCCGCCAACGCTGACACGGACACTTCCGCAAGTGTTCTTTCCATTTCTCAGCTTTTGGACATGGCCAACAAGCAACACCATGACGTTACTTTGAGGACCTTCATTCACCCAATGGAATCTGCTCCTACTGATCCATCGTTAAGGTGGTTCGTCCTCAACGACGGGATATTGTACCGACGCAGTTTTCATCCTGACAGTCCACCTTTTCTCTTGGTCGTTCCTCAACACTTCCGCTGAATCGTGCTTCAGGAGCTTCATGACGCCCCAACTGCCGGACACCTTGGGTTTACTCGCACTTACGACTGCGTGCGCCGCCGCTTCTACTGGCCCGGCCTCGCACGCTCCGTACGGCGCTATGTAGCCGCTTGCAGGCCCTGTCAACATCGCAAAAAGCCAGCAACGCTTCCCGCCGGGTACTTACAGCCGATCGATATTCCACCTTAACCATTCTTTTCCGTGGGTTTGGATCTCCTTGGCCCTTTTCCCGAGTCCAGCTCCGGCTACAGGTGGATTGCTGTCGCTACTGATTACGCCACGCGCTATGCCATCACTCGGGCACTTTCCACGAGCTGCGCAACCGACGTCGCAGATTTTCTACTCCGGGTTATCATTTTAGTACATGGCGCCCCGCGACAGCTCCTTACTGACCGCGGTCGCACTTCCCTCTCCCAAGTCATCGCCGATATCCTAAGCTCATGTTCTACCAAGCACAAACTGGCTACCTCCTATCATCCCCAGACAAACGGCCTTACTGAGCGACTTAATCGGACCATTACTGACATGCTATCCAAATACGTTTTACCCGACCATAATGACTGGGATGTGGCGCTCCCTTATGTCACGTTCGCCTATAATGCATCACGCCACGATACCGCTGGGTATTCGCCCTTTTACTTACGCTTTGGTCGTGGCCCTGTATTACCATTGGACACTTCACTTCTGTTGATACAGGATTCAAGGATCGAGTATGCCCGCGGATCGAGCTTGCCCGTACTCGTTTGTTGGTATCGCAGGAATCTCAACGGCAACCCCCCCCCCTCCGCGCCCCTATCACCGCCATCGTGACACATATTTTTCACCAGGCTCTCTCGTGCTACTTTGGTCTCCTTGCCAGCGAGTGGGGCTCTCCGAGAAACTATTTCTGTGCTACAAAGGCCCTTACTGCGTTCTATGTGAACTGACAATGTCACTTCGAGATAACCCCCATGACCTCCGTCATGCCCCCCGGTTCCACATCACCTGATGTCATACACGACCTCTCGGCTTAAGCCTTACTAAGCCCTTACCGATGGCCCCGTCTCAAGCACCGAGACGGTGATTTTTCTGCCGGGGGTCGTGTTCCGGTGGGAAAAGAGGACAATGTCGTCGACGGTGAAGACGACGAAGTGGGAACAGCCTCTCGGGGTTCTCAGCTGCTGTTTATGTACGCCTTGTAAATACATCGTGTAAATAGTTTTATACCCGTGACAATATCAAAAAGCATGGCTGGCAGGTGATACCCGTGGATACGTCTGAAGTAGATGGTTGGGCCTGGCGTGCTTGCAGCTGACATTACACCGCTTTGTTCATCACTGTTTGTCGCCACATTTGCTTCGTTTTCATTGGTTCCATGGCTATACCCTTCCTCTTTGCTGAAGAACATACATAAGATAAATGTAAGCTCCATAATATGTGTACTGATAACAAAATGAGGTACACAAAACATTAAAGTTAATCTACCTACTTTCTGTGCTGTTGAGCCACAAGTCGGATCCTATCGCCATCACAAAAGGTGTGTTCGTCTTCGATGTCCACAAATGTGTCAAACCGACTGTGGTACACCTGTCAAAAATTGAACCATGCATGCAAATAGTCATTCAGTAAGGCCACCAACAAGCATCTATTACCCAATTGTGACAATAAGAGCAGCTAATTTCGAATGCATAAAGCGAAAACTGAAGTATATGTGCCCTTCAATGTGAGGAAAGCAATATGTAGATATCACAAAGGTGGGGAAAAGGCATTTGGTGAAACAGCCTCTTAGATCTGCTGTCCTGGTCTGCCTGGGAAACTGTCATGTGGGCAGTTCTGGGCAGCAAACGGTGGTAATTTGCATCTACGTTGAGGTAGGTTAGACAATGACAACTAAATTCTAGCCGGCAGGTGTGAATACAAGCCCCACCAGTTGGCTACGAGCATCTTTTATGAACTGTCTAAGTGAGGCGAATTTATCGTGACATAAACATGCATTGCATATGAAAGGTACAATTGCAAATCTCTGCACAAGGGTAATTTCATGGTTTCTATAGAAGATATAGAGGTTGAAAAGCTGTAGCACTGTATTAAGGGGGGACACTGCTATTAAAATAATCGTCATGTTTTTCATCAATATTACTGAAACTTGCCTGTCTTATTAAGATTAGTGTGCTGATTTCAACTATGCGATTAGAGTTTTTCTGAGGTGAATAAGAAAGAAGTGGTTACAATTCTTGTGCTAAAAATTTGGGATGTGATTTGCAAAAAAATGTACGGTGACAAGATATCTAAAATTAAACAGGTATGTTCCTGGGTGTTCAAATGCTTCAAGTTAGCATTTGGTTGTTCGTACCTGTACTTTAGCCAAGGTTATGAAATTCTGGAGGTTGCAGCTGTAGAAATGCGAGTTCCTATTGGTGATTTTTACAGCATTTCAACATACTTCAGTGTCTTAAGACACTATATCATAGTTTTTGTACGCTCTCTGACTCGCCAGCATTCAGGGGAAAAAAAGAGAATTGAATGAAAAGCGACACAGTGCCGATCGCAAATTTGACTTTAAAACAGCTATACCCGAGAGAAACACCAAATATAAAAAAAAACTGGGAAAAGGTAAATTTCAAGTTTCAGAACAGGGAAAGAATAATTACAATATAATTAAGAACACAAAATTATTTCGTTTACGTTGACGTCAGGCGCACGTATAGGCTCGTAACAGAATCTGGAATGCACCAACACGAACCCGCGTACGCCTGAGGGGCACGGGAATAGCATCGGCACATCGTCTGCGATCTGCGATTGCTGATGCGCTATGGGACTTCGCAACGCGGTGACTTATCTCCGGCGCGATCTTACGGGCTCGTCGGAACCTTGGGACAACCGCCTCCTCTTACTTGCCGTAGGAAGCAGAGACGGCTCACGCTCCCTTTTGTAGACGCCTGTTCAGTTTCAAACTTTATGTTTTAGAGAGGTTCGATTCGGCCGCTTACGTTCGCAATACGATAAACAGAGAAACGGCGTATTTTTCGAAGGAGACCCACTGGCAGGCTAGCAGACTAGCTGGTCTGATAGCCCTAGTTGTCATAGGAACAGCCAATCAGAAGGCGCTTCTCAGCGTGCTGGCGCACTAAGCCAATAGAAAGGCCGCATGCATCGCGAGCTTTGACAGACCGGCCCCTGATTGTTTCACGTTTGAGCTTTTTCTAAGTGGCCATCGTCGGCGACGATGCAAGGAACTGAAAGGCGTAACTTTGAGCTTTCGAACGATACCAAGATGGTGGTGCTCAGCGGTGGGAAAGACGAGAAATAGCTCCGTGAACTCGGGTGTTTCTACGCGGTCCTTCGTCGCCGTCCACGCTGACAAAATGTTTTTTCGGACACTTAGGGGGCGTTGTTGGGCAAATCGTTTTGAAACGGTGTAGATTCGACATTACAGATGCCGAAACAGGTATTTCCCAAAAATCAAATTTTCCCGATTTTCGGTTTTTAAGTTCCGTGTCGCTCCTTAACAAAACATGAAACTATATACATAATACAGCTCTCAGCTTGCTCCTGGTCAAGTATGTCAGAGTAGCAGTAATGTCACCCAGTCACCCAAAATGCCTGCACAATGAAATGAGGGGTGCGCGAATATTTGAAGTTTCAAATATGAATTATTGCCAGAAAAAACGAACAATCACACACAAAAAATCTTTAAAAACGACGTTTCAGAACCCGTACGGGTACCTTGTTCCCAATGGAGGGAAAGTACGGTATTTTACTCGTTGGCGTTGCACATTCTCGCACGGGCGTGGTAGCGCTGCGTCAGAAGTTGGTGCCTGGGCGTGATTATATTTCTTTAAAAGTATTTATTTAGTAGTTGTAACAACATGTCATTAGTTTCTATTATTGTCGGCGCCTCCAGAACACCAAAGTGGCAACGGGAACGCCAAAGCTAGAGCTAGAACCCGGGCTCGTCCTTTGGCTGGGGTTCGCCGACGCCGGAGCGCCCTGCTTCCAGCTCTGATCTCCCCGCTGCCCCTTGGGTGTTCCAGAGAATCCTGCGCCATGTGCTTTATTGTAACATCAGGTCTTTTCCTGAGGCCTTCGTTTACTGGTTACATGTGCCTTTCTGGAGCAGAGCTGGTAAAAAATGCAGTCGTCGCGACGAGAACAGCATCCCGCAATGAAAAAGGCGCCCTGCGCCTTCTGCAGCGCTACTGCGTCTGCGCGCGGAGAATATGCAACGCGAACGAGGAATCTGCCGTAAAGTACAGTATAGAATGCCGTCATTTAAGTGGTGACAAGATTGCGAATGCTTCTATGCCAGCAAGGTCACCTGAACACCTCTGGGATAACGCATTTGCTAATGCACAAGTTGCAAGGAAATGTTAGAAATAGGTAGCTTACCTCAATCCTTTCACCATCAGCTGCATCCCGAAAGTCGCTGTTTAATAAAGCGAAAATCAAATCAGCTTTTTGGTTCTTGCCACTCAGTTGCATCACCTTTTTTCTCTGGTTCCAAAGAACAAGGCATGGCGCAGGAGCCGAAGACATCAGCACGTTTCAGCTGCGATGCGACAGTTAACAAAGAAAACACGAGCACTAAAACATGCACCTACTGCTAACACACTCTAACAATCCTTTGTCTGTGCTCTAACCACGACGTCGTGTACAACACTACCGCGGGTCCACGACAACTGTTTCAATGCACGGATAAATGGTAGAAGCACTTTTTTTAAAACGGGGTTTTGGCAAGCACCACCATCAGGATTTTGGGTCTTCACGTCTCGGAGACTACGTTTACCACTCACAACAATTTTGTTTATTAACACGATAAATACAGCGCTACATTTGCGAGGTATTTTTGGCAGGCATAATATTTTCAGTATGTAAAGTAGTGTATCAAGTTCTATGAATTTTAATGTATATTACGCTTCGCTTCTGGCATCTTCAATATACGAAAGCATGACCTTCGAGATAAAGTACAATAACTACGAGGAGGCCGTCGATTCGCAAAAAGTAAGTAAAAAAACCAGTTCAAACCAATCCAGAATCGAAGATGCAGCAGGTCGTTCTTTGTTCTATGCTACAGGTCCCGCGCGACTTCGCACGTGGTATTGTGTGGTGCTGATGGATTAGGTATGATTTTCACCAGCGTTCGCGATTTAAAATAGTGCGGTCCCACAGTATGAACTGTTGTCACGTTTAAGTGTGTTAAGATGTTGCACGCATGCCCTCGCTGTGCGTTTTCGGCGACAAAGTTCAGTACGATCGCCTGGCACCTGAGAGACCATCGTCATTAATACAACTTCTCTGTTATGTGCGGCGTCAATGGCTGCCCAGCGACATATCGGAACTTTGAGTCGTATCGAAAACATCTCTATCCATAGAACAAAAACTATATGGAGTTTGGATCTGCTGCGCAAGTACAGAACATCGAAGGTACTTTTGACAGCGCACAAAGTAGCGAGCAACCCACCGGTGCTTCGCCAAGCCATTGTAATGGATCGTCTGCGGGAACTGCTGCGAACGGTGATATTTACGTTCAGCAAGACGCTTTTAGCAACGTTGAGTCACCGATTATTGCCACCTAGGAAGACGACACAAGACCACAGATGACTTCAAACACCAAACGAAGGAGCGGCTGTCTACTTTCTTTCAGAATAGCAGAAGTCCCCAAAGTACTTCATTCAACGACGGAAGAGATATTCAGTGATTTCAAGGTGACATTTATGGATATGTACCGCCTGCTGGCTGAAAAGATTAAATACCAGAAGAAAAGGCTGAAATCGGCAGACTACTTTCTTCAGAATTCTTTGACGATGTCTTCCAAGGAATTTCAAAAGCACATGAATTCTTTCCAGTAATCTTGCATTGAGTATTCGATTCATCATGCACTGCTTTGCTGCATTTTGTTATATCGAAGACAACGTTTCATATCAGTTAGTTGTTTTATTTTGTTCAATATTGCCACGCGATTCCCAGCAACACGAATAAGTGCAGTGCTGATAAGTGTTAACTGGAACTGGGAGACATTTCGCCGGAGAATGAGGGGACACATTTCTCGACAGTGGTGATCACATAGGCGCTGCATGTATATCAGAAGTGGGCGCTTTGTGTAACAGATGAATTCGCTGCAATTATACAAAAGAACATACACTTGCACATAATAATTGCAAAGTTAGTAAGACCTTGTTCAGTAATATTTCTGGCGATATTTGCGCAAATTCTGATATCCACCGCTGCTATGAGTCCGGGGCAGCAAATATTATCATTCTGACTCCACTCTCTCATTGTTCTTGATTGAGAGCATGTCGTCGCCGAAGCACCTCACAACTACGGTTGGCATTCTCACCCAATTCAGTGGGAAAGTCCCCACTTTTGAGTAAATGTCCCGTGTCCCGACTTACGCTATGTTTTCCACTGGATAGCAATAAAATACTGGATATTCTTTTTGATAATCCCTGACAGCTACTTTGCGCATGCTTCCTTTTTGTGTTCAGTTGAATTGTCATCAACATAAAGGGGGTTTCGTTTCTTTTTTTCGTAATTATAGTTCTGTTGTAGGCCCTAATCCTTCACAGATACCAATATCCGTACTGGTAGGTATTAGGAAACTACACTGCATCTCTGTTCTTATAAATCGCGATACTGTAGGAAAGAAAAAAAATTCCCAGGTCTCCTTAGCTATCGCCTAAGAGACGCGATGGCGAAAGCCTTGTAAAGTCTACTGTTGCTACGTTAATTCTCCTTAATCCACCCCAATCCTCCTATCATCCACCTTAATCGACCTTAATATACGTTAATCCTCCTTACCCGACCTTAATCAACCCAAATAGACCTTAACCCAATCACTAATCAATCATTAATTAACTGCTGACGATTAATGATCTCTTATACACAGCTGGATATGCTTTGGTTTGCGTCTGGCGTTCCTTGTCTTAAGTGATATTTTCTGTACCTCGCAGCGCGACCTTGACACCTAGAGATCTAGGGCTTTCGAATTAAAAAAAAAATTGTTCAGATTTGTGGCGCGCACAGACTGACAGTTCCTGGCACTGGCAGGATCAGTCATCGCCAGCCACCCTCCATTAAACTCTGCGGAGAAATGGGCATCAATAGCACTTACAAGCAAACCAATCTCTTTCTACCGTGTGTTCATCGAAGGCCGTTCAGTGGCGTACAGGAAGGCGCAGATGTTCTCAAGCGTTATTGTTCACTGGGATCTTACGTGGAGTCCCCACGTTTCTAACCTGAAGAAAAAAACTCATTCGCATTGATCGCCTGTTTAAGCTCGGTTTGTTGGAAAATGAAGGGGCTCATCTGTGTGCTTTACAGCTATACACAAAGCGTTTTCTCTTATTTCTGCGCCGCAATCTTCTTGTCTTGTCTAACAAACGTAAGACTATCTCCGCTAATTACAGAGCCTAGAAGTCCATACACTTCGAGCACATCTTGGCATCTCGAGATGTTCTTTGAGAGCTGAAATAATTGCAATTATACGCAGGAGCACCCGGTCACTGCATATTTGCCGTTGAAACGTTCAGAACAGTCGGCACCTTTCACAGCTGCCAGCACACCAACATTTAACTTGCTCGCCAGACAAGAGGCTACAGCCTTCACTCTGTGGTGTTATGGCTAGTCGCCTGCCTACCATCTGGCTCCAAGCCTGCCGAGCGCCTAACATCTGAATTGTGATGTCTCTAACAACCTCATGTGTGCCTCTAAACTGCTAGAATAGTTAAGAAGGTACACCTATCATGGCTAACCTTGAAGCAGCTGTCTCTCTTTGTCTTACGAATGATATTTTAATCTCGTACGCGTTTAAACAGATGAAACTGGAGAAGGCTAGTCTTCTCCAGTTCCAATAACTCTATCGGAACTGTAAATGTCTCAACCAAATGCCGTCTCTACAGTTTAAAGTTTTCACATGATCTCATCCTCAACACTTGCAGCTCTTCATGGTACTGTAGATTACGTTCTCGAGCAGCCGCCTAATTCTCGGGTCATCTTGGGCGATTAAAGTGCAGCTCTACAGATACTGCAGTTTGTCTAGCGTCACTGTTCCCACGAGCAGCTAGTGTACGAAGTAAGACAGGCTCACCACAGAGCGCTCCAGAACGAATAAGACATTCTATTTCAATCGCTAGCGAACCACGATGCAATTCTCGCTAACGACAACGGAGATGAAGCTACGCTTTCAGCTTGTCAGTAAGATGTGCGTGGGCTTATACCGCTGTCGAGAGCGGACGCTGCCAGAAAACTTCGCTAATATGCTCGCCACATGACACTTTAGCTGTAGAAGTGTGACCCTCACTTGTGACTTCACCTGCTAATCAGACTATCCCACCCGAAACAACTTTATTGTGTGGTACGTGGATTGTAGTCGTATTTACGAATGCCTAGTTATTCCTAATTGGAACGACGCACCATGCAAACCTTGCGGGTGTGACGAAACTGAGCACCTTATTTTCCACTGCTCAACTTTTGAATGATTTGCTATGCGAGCTAGCCTCAGCCGCTTAGATGTTAAACCGCTCTTAGAAGAAGAGATCCTGGGGCCTTGGCCGAAGCACTCATGCGTGCACAAAGTAGCAGAAGCCATCGCACTTTTTGAAGGAGGCTAGACCGCTAGACTGTATACAATCTGCTGTGACTATCAGTGAACAGTTCTCTCCGAGTGTGTTCCCACTGACTGCCTCTTGTTCTTTTTTTCTTCTTGCCATTATTTTTCTTTCTATGTATTTCCCCTTTCTCAAGTGTAGGCTAGGAAACTGGGCCCCACATTGGTTAACCTAACTACCAGCCTTTCCTTCTTCTTCCTCTATCTCTTCTAAATGTGATTATGGTACGCTTTATCGCATTCCTGTTATTTTTGACATGTTTTGTTATCTTTATTTAAGATTTTGGTGCCTCTAAGTGGCACCGGCCACTCATCTTCTCTGGCATGATAATAGTCCTTGAAACGATGATCACTGATCACTCTTGTTTTTGTTTTTCAGGAATCGAACATATTGTTGTTTTCATATTTCCTGGTGTCGCCGTGTACGCGTGGCTACTGTGGGCGTGGTCGCGACTGTTGGACTTGGAATGTAGAACTCGATGTGAACCTGAATTGCACCTCGCAAGGAGCATATGTTTTGCGAACTTAGGAGATATTTGTTTTGTACGTGAACTTTAAAAATCATGGCACCGTATCTTAATTGTTGCTACTGTATATATAGTGATCTTCGTTTTGAGCTCAGTTACGATCTTAGAGGAGAGCAGTAGCCGCGCAACCTGCAAGCAAAATCACATTCTTAAATGCAGTTTATCAAGATTAAGCAGCAAAAGAAGAAAAATTCGCTAGAGACAGGCATTCGGATTTACGCAAGCTGTCGCTGTCAATGTCTCGCGCTTTGGCCAAGACTACGAATAGTATTACAATAGCAGTTAAAATATGGAACTTGGTGCTGCTGTGTCCGTGCGTCCTTTCGGGTACACCGTTGTCGTCATGTGGTCCTCAGCGTGACGAAATTCATTCGTCCTCCTCCTCAGATACACCATAACCATATTAAAAAAAAAGTAAATCAGAACGTACTCCCGTCACAGTGAATGAGGGCATAGAGGTAGGAATCGCAAAAGTTTGCTGATCTTTTTCAACCGTACTCTTGTACTGCACCAAGAGCAGCTGATGCTATAGGCGCGATGGATTTCACAAGTAGCTAGTGCGCGCGCATAATATTTCAGCGTCACACTTTTGTAGAAGGGTGCAGTGTTCACCACCCATCCAAGCTGCTCGAGTTGTAGCGATGGCCACAGTGCGTATTTTCCCTTGGGCACCGTTCTTCGTTGAATCCAGAGAACGGGAGTCGCCGGGGGGCACCAGGGCACAAAGGCTGCCTTAGCTCACAATCCGCAACGGAACAAAACAATAACGAACTCACAGTAATGTGCTAGAACAGCGCACAAAATTGGCATGCTAATATCACAGCCGTCCTACACGCACGCCGGAGAAGTTTTTCAATTCCCCTGCGTTATTCCGTTCTACAACTTGCTGATGATGGGAGCAGAGCGCGCTCTGAAAAGCGCGAGAAAAAGCTAGTAAATTTATCCTCAGCGGCGAGATTTTTCTAGCTCTTCTATTCTGACCACGTCCTAAGGAGGCGCTTGGCTGACGAGGTGAAACTCAATTTGTCGCGTGAGCTAAAATGAGCCGACGCGATGAGACGGCATTAGACACCAAGACAATGGAGCGAACGTTACGAAACCTGTGCTCACGTACCTTCGTGTCCAACTTTGTGCGTGCTGAAAACCGAAATGACGTTTACAATACCTAACGCCTGGCGGCGGCCCCTTTTTGGCTGTAAATTCCAACAGCGGGAAAACAGCACTTCTGCTAGAAAGTTCACAAAGTGGGCAGTGTGCAGTTGTTCCCGCGTAGTAAACGAAAGGGCGCAGAAATAGAAGTGCGTCGCGGACAGCTCAGTACCGGGCTAAACAAGTGGGCTGCGGCAAGTTGGAAAACTTGGGCAGAATTTCGGTTCAGAAAACTGTCGTGTGTCGTGATCGAAGATGAAAAACGCATCAGTATATGCCCGTTGTTGCGAAGCCGGGTGCGCTCGAAGATGAAACAGCGTGTAAGGTGGCGGGAAAGGAGAGTTGCAACCAATACATATATCGATCCTCTTCGTTAAAGGGGCACAGGAAGCTCCAAGAGGTTGGAGAGTGAAGCTAAATCGGGAGTCTTCGTTTCCCAGAAAAAAATCACTTTCTCAGTCACGGCAAAGTTTCCGCTACGCACTTGTATGCACGAGGAAATATTGAACCGTAAATGTCTTATCGATACCACGGCGAACATGTTTTGTAAGGAAGACGACGATGAGGAGAAAAGAAGAAAAGATGCAGATCCCAGTCACTGTGGGAATCGATGTAAGTGAAGCTTTCTGTGCTGTTTGCGTTCATTCAAGGTATTTGGCCGTCATGTTGACTGCATACGACAGTCGTGATGTAATGTTAAATGTTACCTTGCCTGCACCATTTGTGTTTGTCCACGTAGTACATAGAACACAGTGAGAGGTGTCATTGAATTGAATTTATTGGCATAAAACAATTTACAAAAAAATTTAATTGAAATGAAAATGAAATTAAAGTGAATTATTCATTCACTCATTTATTTACTGAAGAGAACGCATATGAGCAATGCTTTCTGACTATGTATTTTTATTCTCCCGTGTCATGTTAGGTGAACTGCCACGAGCTCCGAGGCGTAAGCTTAATCAACCCGTTTACTGACTGCGTTGGTACGGCATCCCGTCGTACCTATTCCCTGCCTTCTCTCTTTCTCTCTACTCCCTCTCTAACATTCTCCCTACCTCCCTGGACTGTCGTTGCAGTTCCGAGTGATGACGGAGGAAATCACGGCAGCTTTTGCAATGCTTTTGCGGCGGGTCATGCCTAATTATGGCGTCCAGAGGGCATTGTTGTTTCCCCCAGGGCACGTCAGAGGCCGTTAGAAGGAAGTAATATCGAGTTTAATCCGTCATACAAACAGGCGGGTATAGTAGTAGAGCACCAGCTTCCAGGTGTATTTTATGCGGACGACATTGTGTTGCTAGCTAACAAGCAAAGTGATTTGCAACGTCTGGCTAATATCTGTGTACAGGAAGGCGAGAATTTAGGTTTTAAATTTAGCGTTAGAAAATCAGGTGTTATAGTATTCAATGAAAACAGTGAACATACAGTGGCAATACAGGGACAGGAAATACCTCAAGTAAAATAATATGAATACCTTGGTCTGTAGATAAACGAAGGCAATAGATATGTGGAAACAGGAAAAAACAATAACAGTAAAGGGGAAGAGAAATGCAGCCATAATGAAACACAGAACGCTATCGGGATGCAATAGGTAAAGGTGCCCCGAGGTATGTGGAAAGGTGTAATGGTTCCAGGACTTACTTTTGGAAATGCGGTTGTTTGCTTTAAGTCAGGGTACGATCAGGACTCGATGGCAACCAAAGGTCAGTGGGACGCCTCGCATTGGGCGCTCACGGGAAGACTACAAATGAAGCTGTGCAGGGTGATATGGGCTGGAAAAGTTTTGAAGTGAGGGAAGCTCACAGCAAGATTAAATCTACTGAGGAATATGGAAGAAAGTGAATAGACTGGGAGAGTGTTCAGGTATTTGTACAGGAATAACATTGATTCACAGTGGAGGAAAAGAACTAGGAAGCTTATCAGCAAGTATGCGGCCTGTATGGTGAGCAACACAGCAACAACCAACGTCAAGAGGAAAGTCAGAGAGGCTGAGATAATCTCATGGGTGGTGGCAATGGAAAAGAAACCTGCCAAGAGTAACTACTTAAGAGGAAAAAAACGAAATCAGGAAAGAAACAATTTATGGTAACTCAAAGGGAAGCTCATTACTTTTCGAAGCGAGATCAGGATGCCTTAGAACACGCACTTATAAAGCGAGATATAAGAAGGAAGAAGAAGCATCTGCTTGCTGCAGTAAAGCTAGGGCAGCGATGCAGCATGTTTTATTAGATTGTGAAGATATCTGCCCAGCGGTCGATTTAGGAATGACTGGCCTCCTTGAAGCCCTTGGGTTCAGCCAGAGCAGGGGAAGGTAAACATGTCCGCAATAGAGATTAGTAAGAGGCGACTCGAACATTGGTGGAAGAAAAGTAGGGAAACGATAAACAACGGAGGCGTACAAAAACAAAGTTCGCAATAAGGGTTGAGAAACTTTGGTTATGGGAATTCATAGTTTTTTTCTTTTTCCTTTTTTTTTCTTTCTTTAACATGGGTAGGACATTAGGCAATAAAATAACAAGAGTTTGGAGGCACAATCCACCGCCCCGTTTCAAAGGGGACGCTTATAACATCCATCCATCCAACCGAAACGTCGTTGACGTCGCCCATCTCGGCGGCGGCGGCGGCAGCAGTAGCAGCTGCAGCCAAAAGTTGAAGGAAAAGAACCAGTGGCATACTTAGGTAAAAAGAAAGAAGCATGTACCACTGTTCCCAGCGACCTTTGAATTTCAGATGCAAAGAAAATAGTAACGCCCAGAAAAAAAAAATAAGAACAAGCTCCTTTTGTACTGAAAACAAAGCTTCCCATCTGTGAACAAATGGCGTATGCGCTCATTATAGAAAGGCACACGCTGACCTGTACCCTGTACTCGCATGGGAGCGCGAGATTTCTTATGCCTGCACTTCTATCAAATATCACGGTCGGCGAATACACGGGCCTCATTTATTCGTAATAACAAAAACGGTAAATAAAAGATTTCGTTTTCGACCATGGACCCCTTTCGGTGGTTTCTGATGCATATCGCGGCGGACAAATACGAGACACAAAGGAGCATATTAGCGAAAGGTGACGGTAATCTAACAGTCACGCAGTGGTAGGGTGGTTCTAACTAGGTTTCAGGTCATCTCATTGCTTTCTTCACCTTGGGCAAGACAAATTTATTTTGTTTTGTGCACGTGAAATGCGGGCATAACATGTCACCAACCGCGGGGCTTTAATAAAACACACAAGCGGACGCTTGATAAATAACAAGCGTTATTGGAGAGAAAGTCCCAGCCTGCTAAGGCCTTTGTGTGAGTCTCTCTTTTTTGAAGCAAGAATCAGTTTACGTTTTTTAAAAAATTGATATGCGTACGCGCCGTTTTTCACGTTGTCTTCACCTGTTTGCAGAAACGTGGCCCATTAGGTGGCGCCTGGCATCCAAAAGGCACATATTTTTTTATGTAGATGACGGTAATTTATTTGTTCAAAAAGCCAAGCACGTCAAAACGCGAGCTGCAGCTAGAAGCTGGAGCTCAGTCAGGTTAAAGTTACCACTTTTTCATTTTTTTCTTTTTTTAGTGGAGTATCACTGAAACTTGCTAATAGTTACGTTGTCTGTTACGCCACTCGATGTATATATGTCTCATCTTATTCCAGATAATATGTTCAGGAGAAATGCCTTCGCAGCGTCGATGTAAGAGGCTCAGATGCGTCTCACCTGTAGTAATCATAGTTCTTTGTTTTTTCGAAACACGGAAATAGAGAACGTGGATGGCACGTAACATTTGAGGTATGAAATGAAGTGGCAAGCCGTCATTGACGCGCTCACTTCTCAGTAAGATCGCCGACATATCGGTCAGGTTCGTGCGCTTGGCACAATTAGCACTTCGACTTTCATTCACACCTGTAAAAATATCGAAAAATGCTATCATTATAGTTTGTTGAATTAATGTTTGCGTTATTGCCAAGTCTCACGTTGTTTCTATGGGAGGCAGAACTTCGCAATCAAAGTGAGCTGAGAAAAGCTCGAAATATATTTGCAACCTAGGGATGTCCACCTATAGTTCAAGCCCTGCAACCCGTATTTCTGGATGTGTCCTAGGTGTGTAGTACAACGAAAATGGCATCAGCTGCCTCCCAAGGAATTGTTCCCCTCCGCAGTTGTACTTGTCGGCGAATTTCGATGCAATTAAGCTTCAAGTTCTTAATATTATGGAAAATACTCAAAAGTGACCTTAGCCTCTTGCGTGGCTCTTTGAATCCCATTTTGCAGAACTGAGGGATTGACGGCCTGACATATCTCCTCCATGTGTGATCGGAACCTCGACAAGTGTATCCGCCCGAGAGAGAAAAGAGAGATAATTTATTAACCGCGATAGCGCTAAGAGCCCCGTGTCGAAGAATATGCGGTGTCGCGGTGTTGGCGTCGGCGGAATCGCCCATGACCAAAAATTGCCGTATGTATTTAGGTATATGTATATACCATGCCTTGCTACATGAGATGCGGTCTAAATATGCGAGGTATATTGCCACACCATTCTATCACTAAAGTAGGTCATACCTTGTCTTAAATTCTTGACAAGGTTATTCTTCGGAGTTTTGAGAATGACAGCCAACAAGCAAATGTCCTGAAACCAAAGCTCAGTTGACGCACGGCCACGGCGCGTAGTCTGTCCAGATTCGCAAACATTGTACGTGTACCTATTCAATAAACAAATACCAACAGCATTGCGCACGAAACATTGAAACCTCCGTGCTTATATATCAGCGACTGGTTAAGTCCACAAGGCGAACCGCGGGCCCAAAGACAGGAATCAGATGTTCGCGCGAGAAAGACCGCTGGCATTTTTCCGATGCTCCACGACCGACGCGACCGTAAACATGGCGCGTTTGCCCCGGCCACGCTTTCGCCGCCTTGCGGATTGAGCTCATGACCCTATATGCTCCGCAGGCATATTGCTGGTTAGAAAAGTTATTTATCGAAGTAGCTAACTTCATGCTACCAGCCTATCTCCAATGGTATTTGCTCTTATAAACGTGGACCTCAGGCAGGGATGCTACGAGAAGCCATACCTGATACAACTAACCTCGTGTGTTGTTAACTGTGAAGGGTAACAGGAAATAAAATGGCCGTTATTAAACAATACGAAGAGGGACCATGAATATTTTAGAGTAATTTTCAGAAGCATACAGGTGGCTGCATTATAACGCGTTAACAGAAATTAAGGTACAAGCACACAAGCACGAGTGAGTGGTCAATTGTCCGCTGCACGTCATTGACGTCTCTCCGCTGCCGGCGAATCCGCTGATCGGGCTAGTTGTAGCGCATGCCGCTCATAGTATGCCGCTGCTGAGGAAGTGAAAACTCCTAATTTTTCAAGCTTTTCTGTGTTCAGTGAACATGAATATACCCTGCCTGTTTCAAAAGTACTTATGGGGCTCTTGAATTCCCGCTGCAAAACCATATATGCCTGACCAGCAACAGAATAAGCAACAATTCGCTATCAATGACCAACGAATTTGCCACGAAGACCAAGCAGTGGCCCAGTAACATGCTTTCCGCCGACAATGGCTTTTCATGGTAACCAGTTTTATCCACTCGAGATATTGACGAGTTATTTTCCACATTTGGTCCCGTCTATTTATTTGTATTTTTTTTTATCTCCCACTTCCTACGGCAAATACACGTAGTATATCTCGCCAAATCTCAGAGGCCACTCCCGCTGAATGTTGTAATGTGAAGGATTTTTTGCCAAAAGCACGCGCTTTGTGCCTGCCGCATGCTTTGTAGTATCTATAGCACGACTCGCCAATCTGGTAGAAGGCGACATGTGTACGGAATGGAAGGCGATCTTTGCAGTACTCGCCAGCTGGGCCCGCTCTGCGTACGCCTCGCCCAGTCATGAATGTGAACTTCAGTATATATAACCTCCAAATACATACTTTACCACAAATCAACGTGGATTAAGCACATTAAACAAAAGAACCTGTCATTATTCATTGGTCTGCGGCCGCTAAAGCAGCATGTACTTCCCCTTCCCTACCTTCCTACCTACCTTCTTACCTACCTACCCAATGCCAGGTCACTGCCTGTCAGCTCGCTCCGCTTCCCGAGGCAGGATCCCTTTGAGTCAGTCTTTTTGGTAAAGCATACGAAAAAAGAACATGTGCTGGAGAATTCAAAGTGGAAATTGATATGCCAGTTTACAGCCGTGCAGCTTCACATGTTGGAATGGCGTCCCCAAGCAGGGCGATGTCGGTGAAGTGTTACCACTGCACCACGGCAGTCGCTCTTTATTGTACTGAAATATGTAAAGTGTGAAATTTTTGTTTCCAAAATTCTGGCATATACATGCGCTTTATATTTGTCTGTAATGCGTTTGTCCTCATAACAAATGCTTTATTTATCACTGAAGCTTGCAATCCGTGGAATCTGGATAATATATTGAATGTAAATAAAATATGCCTCCAGGACAGTTCTCTGTGCGGGAAGTCTTCGTGTATTTTATGATTACACGCATCCGATTTTGCATTATCGCTTACTTAACACCTTTCAAACCTAAAAAAATTTGTGATTTTATAAAATATGTGCATTATATTGCCGTATAAGTAACTGTAATATTTGATTTATTGTACAGGCACAGGCTCCGCAGATGTTCAAGGCTCGGCTCATGAAGAACCCTCGACCAGTGGCCATGACATGGAAAGCCAACATCGCAACAGAAGTGCACATTCCAAACATTCCCATGGAGAAGACGCAATCACGCCTTAGTGTGAAAACGAACTGGTTACTCATTTAAACTGCCTTAGATGTATATCTACTGAGCCAGTTATTAGTGCTGATGAAAAAGGCAGCTTCTTTGTGTACTTAAGCAAATTTTGTTCAGTGTTCTCTTTGCTCTGTTGCCATGAATTATATTTATCGATATTTTTATATTTACTTCTATAGTGTCTTTTTATCTATAATTTCTTTCAATTATCAATCACTGATAAATTATAAAGCCAGAAACAAGGGACGAGATATCATGGGGCCAAACATGACTAAAGAATTTATTCTCCGCGTTAGGCATTCATCAAGCACATATAGAAACTCAGCTTTATCAGCGATGTAAAGATGCTTTACCTCTGTAAGGTTTGTCCTTAAACATCAATCTTTCATTGTATCCTATGTTCTGGGAATGAATACTCCGAATAAAAGGTTTACTCCCGGAAGAAATATGCCTGTCTCATTTGTTTCGCTACTTAGAATATTCATCTGACTTAGAAAAAGAAGCCAGTGAAAAGTAAATTTAATCAAGTATTTTCGGCCAACAATCGGAAAAATAGTGCAATGGCAAGAGGATTTTAATTGGGGAAATGCTGCCCTGAACTCCTGATCCTACACACTGCTCGCTATCTTCGAACGCGCGATGCCGCCGTGCACGGTTGAGAGGGCATTCGTTCTTTTGTGGAAAGAGGTATTGCTTACTTACATTCCTCGGCATCGTTGAAATGTGCCAGGACTTAACAAAGCCCCTGCTTTGTGGATTAGTTCCGGCATCGACGTCGGGAGTGGCTTGCACAGTCTATCTGCATCATATTGAGCTTCTACTTCGCCAGCCTGCTGTCACTGACATAGCGTCCTGGTCCGTCGCAATTTGCGCCGGCGAAGCGAAAGTTGAAGAAGAGGACTGCGAATAGTTTGGTGGGCAAAGCTCGCTTCTGGGAAGCGACCCAAGCCGAGAAGGGCCGGTGCGCGGGAGGCCACGAGGGAAGCTCCGGCGCCGTTCCACCGTCTTTAAGCGTGGAGAGTGGTCACGCCATAATAAGCGTGTGAACAGGAGTTCCTGTAATGCCTGCTAAGCGTGAACAACGGTTCCTGATCACTCCTAGTAGGCGTGGTCAGTAAGCGTGGAGAAATATCAAGCTCAAGCGCCGTAATAAGGGCAATTTTAACCTACAAACTATATCTCACACTTATCTAAGTGCTTTTATTGTATGACAAAGAGTACAAAACTATTATTCCTAATTACACATTCCACTCTTGAGCACTAACTGTTTATTTTCGTCATTATAAACGCAAAATAATGTTCAGCATATCTGGCCTGGATTTAAATGTTCACCGGTATGTTCGCGTACACGGCATGCACGGATTCATTGGATCCGTACACTTCAGCCATGGTTGCTTATGTTGTGGTAAAATCAGTTCATTGTGCTTCGATATCTAGCGTTATTTAACTTGCGGTGCAGTGACATGTTTGTGAGCGTAGATGTAAGCCCTCAGGCTAGGTCCCGGATTCTGCTGCGACTGAGGATCGCATTAACGGTAAGTCGTTTAACATCGCTGCTTGAATCGTTATGTTGTATTCGTCTGGTTAACTGAAAGGTGGAGACAAGCTAATGAACTAGATCCTGTATTACATATCGGCATTCAGGACCCGCCGTTGCTGCTTCCGTAGTAAACCTTTAGTTGCGAGTCAGGGTCAGTGTTTGTCGTCTTCCAATTTCTTGTCTTCCTTTTTTTGCTCTGTTTCTTTATATTAACGACACTTCGTACGACAGTGGGTGGGAGAAACGCCGCACACTCGGTGCAGGTCGTCGTTATACACACACAATCACGACAAAGAGAGAGAGAGAGAGAGATAGAAGATTTGCGTCACATTTTCCATCTTGTAGCCGTGGCCATGGGAGATTGAGTAGCTTTATATTTCTTTTTCATGCCCACCTGCAACTATTTTCTTTCGGTAAATTCAAGTGAACGTTCTGAATTTAATGTATTAAACATTTGCACCCATGATATTTCAATCATATTCTGTTCCTGTTGATTCCAAGTGCTCTTGCTGTTCAGTTTGGTTTACCAAAGGATATTTATTTGTACTGCAGTGAAGTGGTGCATCCCGTTCATGCAGAGAAAAAAATGCATCATTCCTACTAGCTTCATGTCTTTAATGAATTTGCTTATAGAAGTTGCATTGTGATCACTTTTTGTTTAAATGAACCCACAAATGTTCTTATTTGTGATCCTAATAATACTTAAGCTATTGACACGCATTGTAGTTAGGCAGACATCACTGTCATGGACAGTAGCCACACTTATTTAATTGACATGCTGCTTAAGCACCTTAGAACAAACAGCGTACGTTTGTCTGTGTTCTTGGATCTTATGTTTCTGTCCCAACAGAGCCTCCATCAAGCACGTCTCGGCCTAGTCAGCTGACCCATCTGCACGACCCAGTCAGCACGAACTGGCTAGCCGTCGCTCAAGGTGCGTTCAGAGCTGGTGTGCGGCTAATTGCTGACCCTGTTGCCTGTGCTGTATCTTATGTGTTACTGTTCGTCTCAACAGAGTCTGAATCAAGCACGTCTTGCTCCTCATCAAAGGAGCACCTATTTACAGCCACAGGAAAGGGCCAGGGCCAAATTCGCAAGGCTTTTACACCACGACCAAAGAAGCGGATGCAGAAGTACATGAATGAGATATAAAGTCCACGAAGGACTGTGTCAAGACTGAAAAGAGACTCAGCCATCATCCCACCAGCATGAATATTGGCCGAGTCATCCAGGTACCCCCACAAAGAGTTTCTAAAAATTATGTGTTCAGATGCAACTGCAACCTCTGAACAAGCACGGATGACGCTGGCCAGAAGAGTTCCGTCAGTTTGCCCTTAACCTCTTCTTTAGTGGCCCAAAAGCACACAAGTACCTGGCACAAACGCTTAGCCTTCCCAGTTAAAACGTTAAGAACCTGGTTATCGGCAGTGTCGCTAAAACCTGGTCAGAGATTCTGGATTTCTAAAAGAAGAAAAAAAAAATGGGAAGTGATGGAAAAAGTCATGCGTCCTCATATTTGATTAAATTTCTCTAAAACGAAATCTGTAGTATTACTCTAAAAACGATGAGTTGTGTGTCTTGTAGCAAATAGAGCAGTCTTGTTTCTGGTGTCAGGCATTATAATTCTCATATTGAAATCCTACTCTCGCTCAGGATTACTCTTCTATCTGGATAGCCTGGGGTTTTACGCAAAGCGCACTGAAGTCATTGAGTGCTGAGTCTCGTTTCAACACTGCCTCCCTTAGTCATGGTAGCCATGTTAGATTTCTCGGATGTGGTGGCCTGGTCAGTTGCATTCGGAAGCAGTCTGTTGAGGTGAACATCTGTTCCTGCACTGCACCGAGTGGCCTAGACTCCCAATTTACACGCACCATAGTAATGCTCCCCGTTCGTGCTTTCCTGCTGCATCCATGGGCAGATCGTGCTTGTGGCCTTCCTCAGCGGTGATTTGGCGTGAACCGAGACCAGCATACGTGCTTACATGGTCATAAGTGTATGAAGTTTATAGCCACGTGCGTGGAAAGGCCCGCAAAAGTGGCAACAAAATGGTGATGCCCACAAAATCGACCATGTCCATATTGAGACATGGGAGGGCACCTAGTGTGACACATTAGCGGCCCCCGAAAGAACAAAAATAAATGTGCAGGTTGGAAGGGAGGTAATGCTAAAAAGCCGGGTAGTCCGTGTCGCTGTGATGGCTGCGGCAGCAGATGCCTGCGTCACCCGATTCCTTCGCAATGCAAGTTGCTCGCATTCAACGGTGACTTTCGGTGCAAACAGGTGGGATACTCTGTCCAATCTGTTTGCGCTGCTGGTTGCCGCTCGTTAACAGACCACCATGTGCGACGACGAAGGTGAGCCGTTTATGAGCTAGAGTTAATGATTCCAGCTTATCTGGACATGTAAATTTTATTACTGTTCTGGTACGAGACGGTGCGCTTCTTATCTTCTGCAGTAAAGTCGCACGTTCTGTTCCCTCACTTGTAGCTTGTTTGCATGGGCGTCTGTAGAGGCTTTTTGGTCTCCTGGCAATTAGAACGCACCAACTGCACAGCTGCTAATGCAATGAGGCATGCCGCAAAGCCAGCAGGGCGAACACGGCGCGTACCAGCGTATACGCTACCGGTAGAAAGCGGTCGTATTAGAGTTTGCTCTAAAAAAAAAAAAAAAAAAAAAAAAAAAAAAAAACGTCATTTCCACTTTCTGTTTGAGCAGCGCCATCTGTCTTATGCCTGTGTAAGTCCCGTGCGCTTCCACTGCTTATTTTCGTACCATTGTGGAAAGTACAATTTCCCTTCTCTAAAGCTCGTTCTTTGTTCTATGCGGAGGCGCAGTTTAGAACGCAGGCGAGTGCTTGCGCGGGTCAGGTACGCGCGCGAAGCAAAAGCAAGGGGAGAATTGCGCCTTCAAAATCACAGAGAAGCTTCTGAAGAGCAGGAGTTGGAACACAGACGAGCACGTCAGCGGAAAAATAATTCGAGTCATTACAACATAGACCCCTTACGAAGGAGGAGTTACACCGCAAAGATAAAAAAAAAAAAAAAAAAGGTTGAGGCAGAAGCTCCCTACGGGGGAGTTGTCATATAGTGCGTATATAGCATTGTTTGGAATCATTCGTTATCTAATCGCTTGGTGGTTCTGCCGGATCATAACTGTTCCGGTGAAATCGCCAAGATAGAGCGTCTTTAGTTTTCCAAACACAAAATTGGTGTAAAAACAAGTTTACGGAGTTTACCAAGTTTACCTATCATCCCTTGCATCCCATCGTAAGTTGTTTCGTTTGAGCCTTCTTTCACGCCATATTTCATCATCCTCAGCTCTGAAATGAGTTTATATCACCTCCTCAGTATGTTCCATCTCGCTTAGATAATGCACTAAAATTTCGAATTCCTTTTTGTAAAACTGACGCTTTCTTCCAGTCATTCTTACCAATGGCATCATAAGACTGGAATGACCTTCCTTCGCATGTAACCTCTATCACAAGTCACCCCCTGTTCATGAACGCCTTAGCTAACATTGTATAATTACAATTTTATTTCTTTGCTGACTTTATTGTTATATGTATATATCTATATATAATATTCTCCCCTCTCTAATGCCTTTGGCCCTGGGGGTATGCCAAATAAATAAATAAATAAATAAATAAATAAATAAATAAATAAATAAATAAATAAATAAATAAATGCAATGCGATGCGATGCGATGAGGTTTATTCTCGTTCACAACGTTGTAGAACGTTAGGTAAATTAAGGCACTGCAAGGGCTGTCCGAAGCACGGGGGTCGCTCGAGATCACGGCACGGCCCTTCGTCTTCCTCTTCAGACGGCACATACACAGGGGCGCGTCTGCTTCATTACAAAATAAATAAATAAATAAATAAATAAATAAATAAATAAATAAATAAATAAATAAATAAATAAATAAATAAATTATGGGGTTTTACGTGCCAAAACCACTTTCTGATTATGAGGCATGCCGTAGTGGGGGACTCCGGACATTTCGACCACCTGAGGTTCTTTAACGTGCACCTAAATCTAAGCACACGGGTGTTTGGGTGTTTTCGCATTTCGCCCTCATTGAAATGCGGCCGCCGTGGCCGGGATCCGATAAATAAATAAATAAAAATTATTTTCTATCAAAAGGGCGGTGATGGCGAAATAGCAATTAATCGGGACCACCTGTGCTCCTTTCCTCGCTCACTTACCCGTTGATGGCATCAACAAAAGTAATACATCTACCTCTATTAATTATTCCACGTCCCTTGAGTGCTGCTTTAAACGTCCTCGTTATGTGAAAAATGAAATGCAAGTTATAAGTAAGTGTTCCATCGCACCTATTGTATACAGAGTCGTTCCTAGTTAAATCTGCGCCGAAAGCGGGGGAGAGAAAAACAAGAAGGCTCGTGAACATACAGACAATGGGGTATATTCTCCGTAAGTTTAGAAACAATGCATCACAAGACAAACGACAGCACCTTCACGTTTTATCCCTTCATCATGATCATCAGCAGCATCACCATTTACTTCGCACTTACATTGTATTATACACGGAATACGCATATCAAGACAGTGTTTCACAAACATGGAAAAAGCAGCACCCCACTACAATCAACGTGCAAATGAATTATGCGTGTTCTAGCGCGGGGTCACTCAAAGAACCCGTCCCGGTCGCTGTCGTAGTCCGACGCAAACGTTTTTCGGCGGGCCGTGGAGTAACTCTCGACAAAATGGTCCTTTTCCGGATTCTCATCTCGCCTGTAGAACGCGAAGCTCCGGTTACTCGTCTTGGGCGGAGGCGGGCCGCGCGTTCGCGGATTGCGTCCCCTGGCCTGTGGACTGTCGTCATGGCGGTTCTGGGTACCGTGGTCGTCACCACCACTGTCGTCGTTCTTGTTGAAGCCCCGACGCGCGCCTTGCCAGGCGTAGGAGGATGACTCATCCCTACTGCTTCCTTCTTTATCCCTCACATCCTCCCCGTAGATGGTCGACGGTGAGCCGCGGAAGCCCCTGCGATTGAGATTCCCTCCATCGTAACGGTTGCTGGCATACGGGGCCGTGTCTTTGAACACATCGTCGTTGTCGAAGCTAGTGGAAAAAGAAGCTAGACTCCTTGTCGGAAATTTCCTGGCTCGAAATACGGGCGTACTCGCCAAATTTCGCAAGCCGCGATTGTTATGTGGGCGTGGATAATACGAGTTGTAAGTGGGAGTATTATGGGTGGATCTCGATTGAGGATCGTAGTTGCTGAGGTACGTGCGTTGCGAGGAGGGGTTCTCGTAAGGACCAGGAAAGCCATTTCCTTTAGGTTGCGTGATGTCGGCAACATTGCTGGTGCCGCTTGCTGGATCCTCAGGAAAAAAGCATTCCTTGGTCATTATGATACTCGTCATTTTCGGTTCTGAGGCCACCCCTCGTTTGGGCCTGAATAAAGAGTGCAGATGTGAACCTGCTACTGCTAGCGCGTCCTTCGATACGTGCTTCAGCTCTTTAACAGTTGTCTTGCAGCCTTTTTCATTCATCTTTGACAGCCCGAAGTCGATGGGCTTTGGGAAAGTAAACAGAGGTCGACGATGCGGGACGCGTGCTGCTTCGCTCCCTTGTCCATGTGGCTCGTGGCGTTCGTTTTCCTCGTAGCTGGAGGTATCGTCGCCATAGGGAAATTCCCTAAAATAGGGTAAGTCATCTTTCACTGGACCGCGCTTGTCCAGGCTTCCCTCCCTGTCCACCGGAATACTAGGGCGGTAATGCCGCCGGTATGAAATTGGAGGCGATCTTGCAGAAAGTGGTGCTGGTCGCAAAAGCGCACTGAAGGACGCACGCTTGGGGTGGTTCGAGAGTGCGCTGTGGCTTTTCGCTGCTCGCGGGGGCGAAGGCATTGGGACCAGTGTGTTTGGCAAATGCAAAGAGTCTGGAAGACTCGCAACAAAATTACTTGCGCCAGGAGCAGCGGCACGCTGCTTCTGCTTCGGAGCAAACGATTCGATACGCCGATTATCGAGCGGTCTTGGTCCATTTGCGCCGCTGACAACCGCGCGTTGCGGCACGTTATAGGGGATGGTGATGGTTCGACGGGCCGATTTGGAACTCTCTCGGGCAGCGCGCGACGGCACCTGCTGGTTGCCCCGTTTCTCCTCGGAGGCGACCAGTTTCTCGCTGAAAGCCGACGCATACACTCGCACGTCGGGAGAGTTGGAGGCTTCGCCGCTGCCTTCGTGCGATGCTTTACGAGCGTGCGCCTGCGCAGAAGCCTCGTAGACCACAGAGCTGGCGTGCGGTTCGAGCGACGGCGCGGTGACGACGCGCTCTAGTGGCGAGCGGTCATCCGGCAAGAGCGGTTTCCTGCGCACCACCAGGCGCGCCGTGGAGGCCCGCTCAGGCGAGGTTTCCATTAGCCCCCGGGGCACCGAAGGCTGGCTCCCCGCCGGCAGCGTTGTTGTGGCAGTGGCGACACTGGATGCAGGTTTCCTCTTCTGTGGCCCCTTGGAGGTGTTCAGCGTCGGCGGCGGCTTCTCGCGGCTGGTCGGCGTCCGGGGTGCGGTCGCGCTGAGCCGAGTAGACCAGTCGTCCGACGGCCCAGCTGGCGGGTCGGCCGGGCTCCGAGCAGCCCTGGTACGAGCGTTGGCGCCCCGCCAGGGTCTTAGCGCCACCGCAGGGGACTGGGCAGCTGTGGTGGTTCCGGAAGCTGGATACGGTGCAGCGGGACTTGGTGCACGTCCGCTGGCACTTGTCCATCCGAGCAGAGTGAATGCTAGCACCTGCGCGCAATACAAAAGCGAGCTTAGATATTGCCGTGCAAACAGGTCAGTTCGTCACACACGAACGCGGTATTGTAGGGAATACGATAATCAGGGTCAATAATTCTCATTGGCCATCTCTACACGTTGGCACTTGCACAAAAACAACACTAACAATTATAGAACAGGCCACACTGGTATTATTTGGCTAAGAAATACATTGGCAGAGTTGGAGGTATGTTCGTATTGGTGATGAAACATCAACTTCTATGGTATGATTTCGACTGGAGCATTATGAACAAGCACGTATTTTATACTAAGGGGAACAGGTGGTCCCAGATGATGGAATTAGCATTTTATACCTTGAATTTCTTTACCTGAAGAAAAACATTCCAATTGCTAGTTACGAATATTTTTATGCGAGATAAAACATTCATAATTACTCTCACATCATTTGCTACCTCCGGTAAGATTTCCAGACACGTTTAAAGAAAACTGAAACGGACATCTAACAGAAAACAGTGCCTTTATATTCACATGTTTTTGCACTGAACAAGCTCAGACTAGGCAGGTGAAGTGTCTTGCATTTTATGGCAGTCTGTAAAACCGTCGATATTGCAGATATGGAGATTTTATTTTATGCGCTTGAATGGGTGCAGCCTCACGAGTTTCTTGGACGGTTTGCTCTCGCTGGAAGCAGCATGCGTAATGCATTGTATTCTGAATCAGAGATAGCGACATGCCCATGCCTTGTTGCTGGATGACAACACATGATGGCAAAATCAGTATTTCTCGTGCAGCCCGTTTGAATTTATGCTCTCAGATTCGGTATGTCGTGAAATCGCAACAACAGGTAGAGGAGGTTAAATAGATCGATTATAGCGCGGTATTTTGGGCAAGCAGAAAGAAACACACACAGAAAAGCTAAGAATATACAAAATTCATCACATAACTCTCATTTCTCAAAAACCACGGCAAGTGCCTAACGACATATTGTAGCGCGAAGGCACACACAAGGAAGAGTCAGAGACACAGGTCGCAGGCGTCATTCGCAAGTGCGTAAGCTAACTACGAAAAGCGTTTATGGCAAATAACTATTTTCTTACTTTCGCTGACAGCCCTCTTTTAATAGTTTAGATCGCATATGGTGTTTTGAATCTCCAACGAGTATGTATATATGCCCAATTTCATTATTACATAGTTTGGATGAAGGTGAAGCAGTCTTCGCCTCACAAGACCTCTTACTGCAAAAAAGCCACTATTTAGAAGTAATTTTTGTCAACTTGCTGTCAGGATTTGCACTTTAGGACGCAGTTGAATAGAGGAGAAAGATTAAATTCAGGATGCTTTGTCGTATACTTCTTTATCAACCGTGTATTTTTTTCTTTTCTTGCAGTCATTTCAGTGTGTAATAAAGTTACATCTTGTCAACCGTTCGTCTCTTGCATACCTTCCTCTTCCTCTGCTGCACTTTTGTTTCAGTTCATTGTTTCGTCTTCGCCCTTCCTCCTGTGTAGTACTGCGCTGTTTATTCTTTTGTACGTAGAAGCGATGTAGGGCTTGCTATTTGCTCCCGCCGTGGTTGCTTTAGTGGCTATGGCGTTCGGCTGCTAAGCACGACGTCGCGGGATCGAATCCCCTCCTCCGCGACCGCATTTCAATGGGGTCGAAATAGGACAACAGCCGTGTACTTAGATTTACATGCACTTTAAAGGACCCAGGTGGTCCAAAATTCTGGAGTCCCCAACTACGGCGTGCCTCATAATTAGATCGTGGTTATGGCACGTAATACCCGATAATTGATTTTTGTATCTGAGCGAACAGTTACCCAACGTGTTTAATGGAAGACACATAAAAGTTGGCGACCGTTTTAATCGATACGGTCGTCTTCTATTTTTTTTTTGTCTTTTTACCTGCTCAAAACAACTAACAAGGTGTCCCGGTATTTTAAGTGAGTGCACATCATTTGCGTTCCCCTACGGCGATCCGGAAGTGTAAAGCAGTCGTGCATTCCACACCCCACACCCCCCCTTTTTTTTTGAGGCCTGTGCACGTACGCAGAATCAACTTCTGTCTGGCGCAAGTGCCATATGTGCAGAGTAACCTGTGTTACAAAATAATGCGGATTAAGGGGCCTATAACGTAAAACTATTTCAATATGTCTTTATTCCAATCTCCTGACGTCAAATTTGCGTAAGCGCCGATGCAAGCATCGGGCGGTCACCAGCAGGGTTGTCTGAACAGACCAATAAAACGATCTGCTGGTTCATCGTGAAGGTGAAGTGGGTGTCACCTGAAAACTTTTGACAAATAGCCGAGGGCTTAAAAGGCGTCGAATCAGAAATGTTCCTTTTGTTCGGTCAAATCATGCATAATCAGTCTGTAAACGTCATATCAAATGGGGAGCTATCGCGGTTTTTGTGACGTCGCGTGAGAGACAGGCGAAGTGGCCAAAAAAGTTTTTGACCAATCGCGAAGGGCTGATGGCAGAATTTGAATTGTCTTACGTTATAGCGCCCTTAGTTGCAAACTGCGTAATTCCGCTGTATGATAGATGATGTAATGGCTTGTCGCTCAGAAAATATATTGCTGAGAACGTTAATTGTAGTGATTTACATCGCATCGGGACTAGTAAAAGGTGGAACCAAAACTCCAATGGCAGGTATGCTATAAGAGAGTTATAGCACTCCCACAAGTTTGAAGTCGTATCTGAGCAGATAATATTGCCATATAGCAACACAAGCCAGAGTAATTTATAGCATTGCTATGCATTTATAATAAATATCGAACATACGTGGTTTCTCCCGACACACTGGCAAAAAAAAATAATAAAGGCACTCATTTTAATCGTTTTATTGTATGTTTTAGTCTTGCCCTTCCTGCTTGGACCACATGAGATCTGCAGTATCGTGCAAATAAATAAAATAATGGTATTGAGCTCCACGTTCATCTCTTTCACGTAGCGCACCTCTAGGAGAATTATGACAAGATGGAAAACAAGACAGCCTTTTCAGGCTGGCAAAAGTTCGGCAAACACAAATGTATATATAAAAAAGAAAAAAAAAAACACAAGGGTAGAAAGCTCTAGTCTAATCAATAGCCGATGAAAGACAGAAAGATAGACAGAACATGTTCGAGACCATAATGCCAACTTAGTGCCTTAACGGCCTCCTTTGAGGACATTCACGGTGCTCTCGGCAGAAAAGGCCCGTGGTAGCGTTGCTAATATATTTTTTTCGGCGAGTAAGCATAAAAACGTTATCCTCGTTCACTAAGCGCCGCATTGCTGACGAAAGCATTGCCGTTAACTGGCCATGGGCCAGACATTTGCCTGTTGTTATGGAGGCATTACGGTATATCATCTCGTTGGGCCTTTCGTCGGGGACACAATTGCGCCGCCTCGCACCACGAACCTTCATGCCATTTCCACCCCCACCCTCCCTTCTGCCCGATTAGTGGTCAGTCGCTCCGGGAGAAGGTCACGCGCAATTTGCTCTCGCCGCTGTGCCAGGCGAGTGGTGAAATGGGAAGGAAGACGGAACCATTTGGCAGGGAACAGCCAGCGTTCGACACGTCGTCTCTGCTTCTTGAGTGCGTATGCGCTATACTTAAACTGGCAGGCTGCTATATTTCCCCGCTTATGCGCGACACGCTCGCCTGAACTTTCCGGGTGGCTGCGAGAGTTTGGATAAAGTATAATGCGCACGAGCAGCACTCGTGCGTTGCCGAAACTCCGACTTCGATCTGACTTGTTTTCGTCTGATCGAAGGAATTTTCTGTCTCTTCGTTTCTATAGCGGTGAGTTCCCTCTTTCACGTGCTCTATCACAGGCACGGTCATGCTGAAAGAAAACGCGAAGTAGGGATAAGTCTAACGCTGGCTATGTTAACTCTGAATGGTATCGCCTCACATTTTTTTCTTCACGTCCCGTCGACGTACGCTGCCTTTTTTTTGCCACTGTTACCTAAGAGAAAAAAAAAAGCAACTCATCCTATATCGTTGTCTAATGCTCTATTCGCCATATCGAAAGCTTTGCTTTTGATCTCCTTGATGAGACAAAGCTGGAGAGATAATTTTGTTCGCTCCCGCAAACATCGACTTTGCGAACGCTTCTCTGGAAGCACAGATTACCCAACGTTCGAGTAAGAAGCGAGGGGAAACAGCCAGAGTCAAACAACGGGCCTAAAACCCCGCAGCACCAATCGATATCTCTTTACAGCTTTCGACTAGGAAATGCTTCGCATATAAGCGCACTACGGCAGTTTTCGGTTTTGACAGCGGACAAGATTTAATGACGATAGCCGAATGCGGTCCGCATTTCCTTGCGTAAATGAATTTACACAAGCATTTCACAGCGCGCTTTATGTCATTTACATAGTGATGACACCATATCACGATGTGTAAGACTGCACATTTACTTACACGAGGAGTCTGGCTGTTTGCACAAAGGAATGTGACTTTTCTCTGCAGTGCTTAGCGTTCCTGGCTTTCAACGCCATACTTAAGCCTTTCGTGAAGCATGCGCCAAGTGACGTATCTCATCGTATCTCATGGCGTCTACTTTTTCACTGCATGTCGCGCGTTCCGTTCCGATGCTTCGAACGAAGGTACTAGTGATCCAGTGGCAAATGAGGCGCCCTCACTGCGCGTGCGTCAAGCTGCACAAGGCTGAATATTTTGCCAAAGAATCATTTATTCCGCTTATAATCGATTTGCATTGCACTTTTTTTCTCCCAGTTACCACCCGATTCTTGGGTGGTAATATCCGCCACAATGGGTTTGCGTCATATTTGGAAGGGACCATCATTCCTAACATGCTCCTGTAACACTCTAATTCTAATGAAATAATGTTTAGAATTACCTTCATTTCTTGTAGTGCTTCCCTTTTTACGAGATTGGTTTTATAAAGCAAAAGAAAAAAAGGGTGGGGTGGGGTGATGCCGTGATGCATTGCCGTGATGCAGTGCGTATAACATCTGGATTGCAACAGCAGACTTGTATGTTGGAAGCCTGCCGAGTGCTTGCGTTCTTTTTATTCTTGTGGACATCGTAATTGTGTGAAAACACGCAACTAATTTTTATAATGGATATTACCATTGAAATATATCACGGCAAGTATACGTAAAAAAGAACCAACGATTACCCGCTGCAGTGGCTTAGCTGCTATATGGTGTTGCGCATGCTGTAAGGTGTAAGGTAGGAGGTAGCGAGATCAAATCCCGGCCGCGGCAGCCACATTTCAATGGGGACGAAATGCGAAAACGCCCATGTCCCGTGCATTGGGGACACGTTAATGATACCCTAGTGGTGAAAATTATTCCAGAGTCCCCCACTACGGCGCGCCTCATAATCAAATTGTTGTTTTGCAACGTAAATAAAGAATTCTAGTCAAAGAACCAAGGATTGGGCCTTTTTCGAGCCCAGCTTTGGAAACGCCGTGATACAGCGCTGAAAGACACCGACGCCTTAGTGTCGGGCTCATATTGTGCACCATTGCACAGCGTTGATCGACACGCGCTGCGTGCAACGATGGTGAACTGCGGCGCACTCTTGCTTCGCGCGACAGATGGTCACATTGTTCTGCATATGCTTTCCGAGAGATTGGCGGGTTCGGGAAGCAAATGGCAAAATATATCAACTGCCACAAATAGACGTTAACCCATTAGAAGGCAACTTCGTAAAGGACTTGATATCTGGGTGAGCTTTCTGCGTCCTGCTTGCGTGGAATGCGCTAAGGACAGCGCGCTTCTGCTACTGACAAAATTGGGCAAACTCGCTCACGAGTCAACTAGCTCAGGCCGAAAGCAACCCGTAAACTTCAGTCTTTGTTTGTTTTTGAGAACAAGTTCCCCATTATCATAACTTGTGAACCTCATTTTTCAAATGCAATTCGACTATCGGGCTACGAATCACTTATTTCTTCATAATGCATAGCACGTAGTCAAGTTGTTGTGTATATCCACAAGGGGCTCACGTATGTTCACCAAATAGTGCAGTCTCACAACGATAATCAATACGTGTGTCTCCGTTTTAAAAAGAAGAAAGTTTCATTCTCAGTGATAGGCGCCTACATATACCCATCACGTCGACTTGATCGACAGAGACTAAATGACATACAATAACTCCAGGCTCATGGATAACCATGGCTGACTTTAACGCCCGTAATGCACTTTGGGGAAGCCTCGGGCCAAATAAATGAGGCACGAGTCCTGTTGATCTCGCTGCCGAGCATGGACTAAGAGTTTTAAGTGATGGCAGCCCGACTTATCTCCGAGGAGTGACTCACAGCAGCTGCTTGGACTTGACATTAGTGCCACACAGTTTAAGTTCCGAAGTTCAATGGTTCACAGACATTGAAACTCATGGCAGCGACCATATTCCTACGTAGATGACTATCAAAGGCCTTCACAGTTCTATCCTATGCTTTTAAGACAGATAGACTGGCGAGCGTACCGAATTTCGATCGACGACAAGTGCAGATATGACCATCCCAATCCCCTTAAAGACATGATTATACAAGCTCTGCAGGCTTCTACGCGGATGTTTACAACATCTACAAGGCGCACAAATTTCGACCAAGAATTGGAGAGGCTTTGGGTGATCCATCGGCCGGCCGAGAGACGATATAGGCGTACTAAGTCAATTCATAACCTGAGGGAAGCTCGACGCATTCAGAAGAAAGTTCAGCGTCAGATGAACAAACTTCAGGAACTTCTGAAAAGAATGAAAGAACTTCTGCGAATCGCTGGACCTTCGCGAGCCGTTATCCCCCATGTGGAAAACTTTTTTCGGGTCTTCGCTCACTTCCACAACATCATCCCTTCACAGCGCTGGCTCTACATGAAAGTCGTCCAGAGGTTGAGGTCGTGGGAGAATTTTGTGCGAAAGTTACTGGCGACTTCGTTCTGCTGGCTGACTTCTCGCTACATGACGTTCCCATCGCGAGAAATCCAATAATGGAAGTGCTTTTCTCTACGAAAGAACCGCAAGCGGCCTTGGCTGCGTGCAGGCGATCTTCATCACCCGGTCCCAATGGGGTGACCTACGACGCCTTAAGGCACCTCGGTTCAACAGCACAACATTGCCTTCTGGATATATTCAATCAATCTTGGCGTGACGGCATATTCCCCGACGGTTGGAAGTGTAGCCGACTGGTGCTTGAAGCCTGGGAGGTCTCCGCTGTACTTTACATTGTACGGGCCGAGTACACTTGAGAGTTGCATTGGTAAGGTTTTTGAGAGGATGTTGCTGACACGTATGGAATGGCACATCGAATGCTATAACATTTACTCTGAGGTTATGGCTGGTTTTCGACGTGGGCGGTGTTCAATTGACAGCGTCATTGATCTCGTGACCTCCGTGCAGCAACAAAAAGTTATGAAGCACATCTCTGTGGCACTCTTCTTAGATATAAAAGGTGCCTACGACAAAGTAACTGATGAAGCCATTCTCCAAGCTCTTGAGGCTGCAAAACTTGGAGGCCATGTCTTTAGGTGGATTACGAGCTATCTTTCACGGAGATCTGTGTTTGTCCTTACAGAGGATGGCCTGACAAGTAGACATATTTCTAGTTGTGGTGTCCCACAAGGCCGAGTATTGAGCCCCACTCTTTTCAGTCTCGTTCAAGTGGGGCCTGCCGAAACGCTACCACAGACTGATAGTGTCTCGCTCTACGCTGAAGATATTTGCAACTGGTCGTCCGGCATGACAGGGCTACAAGTGCCCGCCAGAGTACAGAAAGAGGCAAATCTGACAGCAGCATACCTTCGCCGACAAAGTCTGACAATTTCTACAGAAAAATGTGCAGTAGTGGCATTTACACGAAAACTGATGTCTTTCTACCCGGTGTGTATCAAGGCCAGTCAATTGCGTACAAGAAAGCTCGCAGGTTCTTCGGCGTTATTGTGGATAGTTACCTCACCTGGAGTCCGCATGTCGCATACATGAAGAAAAAGCTCATTTGTATTGCAAATATGTTCAAATTCGTAGCTGTAAAATCGTGGGGACCATCCGCGCGCTGTATGTTGCAACTATACAGGGCAGTTTCTCTCACAGTTTTGCAATACAGTCTTCCTGTTTTGCCCAACATATGCAAGACTAATCTCCTTGCAGTACAAAGCGTACAAGCCCACGCACTTCGGACATGTCTTTGCCTCCCGAGATGTTCTTCGACAGCTACAACGGTTGTCATTGCACAGGAGCACCCGATCCCCACTCATATCGTCGGTGAGACGCTAAGAGCGCACATTGGACACCTTTCTCGGCTACCATCCCACCATTTAGCCGATTTGCCAGTGCTGACATCACAGGCTACATTCTGTGGTATTGTGACGAGACACCATGACGCGATAGCATTTGGCTTCAAGCCTGCGAAACTTCCAACATCGGCATTGTGGTGTCTCCGGCAAATTGACGTGGGCCAGTCAATTCGTTGGATTGCCAAGAAGGTAGACTTGTCACCGCTAGCCCTGAAGCAGTTGTCTCTGCTTCTCCGCATACACATTTGCACGGATGGTTCCATCAATTAAAACAGCTCTACCGGAGCAGTAGTTCCATCGGAAGCCGTCTCTTTGCAGTTTAAATATTCTCACAATACTACGTGGACAGCAGCAGAACTTGCGGCTCTTCAAGGTGCACTCAAGTACGTGCTCCAGCAGCCACCAAATTGTTGGGCCATTTTCTGCGATTCCAAAGCAGCCCTACAAACTCTGCAGTTTGCCCTACGTCATGGGTTACACGAGCAGCTAGTGTGCGAAACAAGGCACGCTCATCGTCACGCGCTCGAAAGAGACCACGGCATTGTACTTCAATGGTTGTGAAGCCATTGCGGAATTGTCGGCAACGACAGCACAGGTTAAGCTGCGTGTTCCGTTCACCAAAAATATCAGCGGGTTCCTATACCACTTTCAACAACTGGTGCTGCGCGACAACTTCAATCACTTGCTCGCCACATCACACTTCTACGATGGAATTCACCGGGTTTCACCCACTCACGCTTGCACCCTCTCGACCCTAACTTGCGACTTCGCCTGCCACCTGGGCTCTCCCGTCGCGAAACAACTTTACCGTGTCACATGTGGTTGGGTGTAGAATTTATAAATTCCTATTCATTCCTGATAGGAACGACCAACAGTGCGGCGGGCAATTGGCGCGGGTGTGATGAGACTTTAGAGCACCTTCTGTGTCACTGCCCATCCTTCGACACTCAACGACATACTTTACAAGCGAAACTCAACCCGCTAAATAACAGAGCGCTCTCAGAAGAAAAGATCCTTGGGCCATGGCCCATGCATTCTTGCATGCCAAAGGCCACAAAAGCCCTTCTGCGCTTCTTGAAGGACACTGGATTGTATGAATGCTTGTGACAGTGGATATTCCTCTGCGACTGATTGTGAATGACTATTTTGTTTCTGTCCTCATCTGTTTTTCTCTTCTCCCCCTCCCGAAGTGCAGGGTAGCCAACCGGGCATGCCCTTGGTCAACATGCCTACCTCTCCCTCTTCGTTTCTCTCTCTCTCTCTCTCTCTCTCAGTCTTGGTTAGCCTCAGATGAAATCATGAGTTTTAACGGCCGAAACCATTAAACGGGCTCCGACAAACGTTGTAGTTTGTGGGCTGTGAATTAATTTCGCTGCCTGGGGTTGCGCAACGCGCACCTAAATCTAAGTACACGAGCATTTTTCGATTCCGCCTTCAAGGTAATACGACCACCGTATTCTGGCGCAGCCAGGTATCGAACGCACGACCTCGTGCTCAGTAACAGAAAGCGATAGCCATTGAGACACCGGGGCGGGGCGGGTCCTAGTGAGTGCGAGTGCACAGGCAGCTGAGCCTGAGTGAATCGATATAAGTCCTCATGGGTGCCCTTTTGAGTCAGAGTCAGTCGAAGTCGACCGTAGTTGATCTGAGTTTGAGTCAGAATCAGTCGAAGTGCATTGGAGCTCTCGTAAGAGCCCTAGTCAGTTCAACTAAGTCTGAATCATGTGTGGTTCCGTTAGTGTTGCAGTGCACGAGCCTGCGTAAGAGACACGAGTCCACACGATCCCAGGTAAAGATGAGTCTTCAGTATTGAAAAGCAGGATCCCTGGAACTGCGAGACTGGTTGAGGACACATGATTGGGACACTTCTGCTCAATATTTAGATTCTACAGATGGAAGGAGCCAGGTTACAGGATAAATCGTACAAGCACTCTGACGCGGAAAATTCATTCACCACATCAACGAAAAAAAAAAAAAAAAACAAGGAAATCTGAAGACACCCTATGAGCTGTGAATGCGAAACCATTAATGTCCAATCGAATGCCGCTGAGCGGTCCTTCGAGTTATGAACTCCTCGCGGGCAAGCGAGCGCGTTGAGACGCTTGGCGCGTTTCGAGTTGGCCTTACCGAGCCGCAGTTACAACGTGGGCGACAGCTTGCGCAGACAAGGAACCCGCGGATAACAAAGGCTTCTGAGAGCGAGAGCGAGGGTGACACGAAGTGACGGCTATGCGCTCTCCCCTCACGCAACACCTGGCGCGCTACTGCTCGCTACTGCGGCCAGTAGGTGTTCCCTTTCGCTCGCTGTGCTCCCTCGAGGCACGCTCGTGGCGGGTCGTCGCAGGCAATGGGAATTTAGGTGCAATTTCGCTGCTACAGACGCAGGCATTTTCGATCAATGAGCCAGTTCACGCTTTCTTATCAATGTTGTGAAAAAAATATTTAAAAGAAATGATTGGTGTTCGCAGTACTTAGCAAGCGCCATTCCCCTTCAGGCACGTTAATCATACACACACGCACAGATAGAGAGAGAGAGCCGACGATTTCATGGATTGGTGTGTGATGACTTTGCAAGATAGCTTGATAAAGAAAAGCTCTTATGAGATGCACGGAGATTTGCAACAGCATTCAAACGTGATGATAAGTTGAAGAAACAGCCAAACCCTGTAAGGTTAGGCCTGCCTGAAGCCAGTAAATAATTTCGTGAATCTAATCATCATTTAAATATATTGTTCACAAGCTAAAAAAGGAGATCGAACTACAAACGTGCGAACACACACTTAGGTAGGAATTTTTCTGTGAGAAAATGAACTCCCGTTCTTACGACCTCACGCTAAGTAACAGTACATAGTTTTATTACTGGTATGCTTTCTTAGGTTAGAGGTCATACTTAAGTTGCGAAGAGTCTCTCAAAGCGAAATAGCGTTCCATGATCAACCACAAATGCAAAGTAATTCTCGTGGCTGTACCTGCCTACGAAGCAAGTTTCAACAAAAAAATGACCACCTCCTCTCGCTTACAAACCCGACACAAACAAAACTGATGAAGAGCATATATACATTGCGCAAACCCGCATTGCATCATTGGATGCCAGTCGCATATGTTTACATGTCCAGTATCTTCTTTCTCTGGCGCGTGCTTCTACCTGCTGAACTGCGCGGGCGCTTCGAAATGCAACGCACGAATCTACGAGAATGAATGCAGAATGCCCAACGACCCCTTCTTTTCTTCTGGCTTTCTTGTCTGCATTTGGTTTTCGTGAGAGCGTGCGTCAATGTGCATAAATGTTTTTTGACAAGGAATTATTCTACTTTCTACGTGTTCTCAATATCAGAGGTCCTTGGTCGACCGAGAAGCGTGCTCTCTCGGTATAGAGACTGGCTGGCTGGCTGTTGCACGCAGGTAAACGAGGACTCCACGCAGGGAAGGCAAAGCCAAGAAAAGTAAGCGCACGTGGTGCGCCCGCAACAAAATAAAGAAGCCTGCATATTGCGAGCGACCGACATACTCACGAAATGAATGAGGTAAGCATAAAAAGAATGGGGCGCGCGTTCGCGTGACGAGAGGGACATCGCGATATCGTCCGCGCCACGGTGACCGCAGCCTTCGTGCCGTCGGACCATTTGTCAGCCTTTGACAGCCAGCGGCAGACAGAGTCCCTAGGCACGCACTGAAACGCCGACCCGACCAGCGAGGGCAGGAGCGTACACGCAGTCGAGTTTTCCTCCTCTGTTGTTCGTCACTGGCGTTGCATGATGCCACCAGTTCAGCACTAAAACCATGAAAACGGGAAACCACAGCGCCTGGTGTTTCCCGTTCGGTTTATGTCGTGCTGGGCAATTTCTTTTCAACCTTAGGCTCCAACCCGAGACGTTCCTTGCGCGACCATTGTTCTTCAGTTCAAGTCTCTATCTTCTTGTGCACAAGCTTTGTCTTGCATGCAGTTCTGGTTAGGAGAAAGAGAAGGAAATGCGGTTAAGTTGCGTATAAGCGAATTATCTGGCTTGCTTAGCTCGCGCATTGTGCGAAAACTAAACAACAGCGGAGGCACACGTGTGTTTAGGTAGAGCTCCCCAGCGCACTGTGCGCGTCTCATTCATCTTGCAAGTTTCTAAAGCTATTTTCTAACATCTTCACGTTCCTGTATAAACGGGTAGCGGTGATAAGCGTGATCAACCTCCTTCTCATGATTTCAGTAGAGGAGAAAATATCGAAATATAATTATGAGGTTGCCGCATTCTAATGTCTCATTGACAATGTAGTTTTCCGGTTTAATCTCTTTCAGAAGCTTTCAGGCATAAATATGTCGTCCTCTTGTGTCATTGATCGATTGCGTTCAACGACACACTCGCCGTGTCTACTTAGTTGCTTTGGTGTTGCGCCGCTGAGGACGAGGTCGCGGGATCAAATCCCGGCCACGGCGGCCGCATTTCGATGGGGGTCAAATGCAAAAACAGCCATGTACTTAGATTTAGGTGCACGTTAAAGAACCCTAGGTGGTGCCTTATAATCAGGTCGTGGCTTTGGCACGTAAAACGCCATAATTTGCGTTTCACGACGCAAAGCAAGAAGTGAGGCTATGGGAGATGCCATACGCGAAAGGCATCGGATTAATGTGGAATACACAGCATTTCTTGAACGGTCACACATGTTCGGTACACAGAAGTTTTTGTACACCGAACGCATCGAAATGTGACCTCAACGGCCGTGTGCCAAACTCTCCACCTCGCGTTCTACAGTACAACGTAATAACCATTAAGTCGCTCTAGTGGGCTGATGGCTCAGTGCACGCCACCCGAGTATAAGTAACGCTCGGCGTGCTTATTTTAGTAAAACACTTAACGGAGAGTATACATTGCTAACTGAGTAGGACGTCATGAGCAATCGAATGTGCATGAGCGGAACCCGTAGGAGCTGCGATGCAACCATTTGACTGAACGATATGGGGCCCCTATTACTTCTCACGTATGAGAACGTTTGATTCGTTACAGTTCGGGCCCCTGCCGCTTGCGAATACTGATTCGCGTGATAACGAGACAATCACACGGTAATGGTCAATCGCGGAAGGTACTTACAAAAGAGAAGCTTTGTGAATACGGGCCCAGATTATTTTGCTAGACAAGATCTAGAAGCTTTCCTGATTAGTTTAGTCTAGTTTAGTTTAGCGAGATGAAATAAGCGACTTTGGTCGAAAATCCAAGAGCTTCAACCTCTTCGTTCTCGCGTGCTAACACTGCATTGACAGCAGACCCAGTACTTTCAAAGGTGTAAGTTACTACCTGAACCAGCACAAATATCGGAGAAAGGAGGAGCAGAATCGTCTATTATTGAAGGCTAGCTGTAAAATACGTTACTGTGATGAATAAGTACCCTGGTCTTCAACCATCCTACGCCGTTCCCATGGGCCATACGTAGCTTCATAATCTGCTGTCGTCTGTGAGAATTATAACAATGTTATCATATCACCACTGCGTGCGACTAAATGAGCGAAAAATCTCGGGTTTGCATCACTTGACTTTGGGACCATGACAAAGCGAGAAATAGAGCGCTGAGATGATGGAGAGGAGAAAGATAATGTTGTTCTTTGCACAAAAGAAAGGAAGAAGAAAAGGAGACTTGACGACATGTATAAGGGAAGAATAGAAGATGCCTTGCGGAAAAATCACGGATGACGCAAATGAAAAAAAAAGAAAAGGAAGAGAGAGAGAGAGAAAGGAGAAGGAACTATCTTTTCAAGACACGTGCAGGAAAGAAAAACTCGCAGGCGTGTCCTCAATGAGGGGAAGGAAAAGAAGGAAGGAAAGCAAGGGGGGTCATCCAGACGCGCGTCCGGTTTGCTACCCTACGCGGGTGGAAGGGAGTTAAGGGATAAAAAGAAAGAAACGAGACGGAGAGATGAAAGCCCTATCAATGCGAACACGTGCGTCTGTCCTTGGATTATGAAATAATTATGAGTCTAATGTGATTAACGTTATACTCGTCACCAACGCGTACACCACACAAGTTGGAAGTAGCCGTGAGAGGGCAAACGTCTCTCGGGAGGATATCGATGAAAAATTAGGCGTACTTGCTGCACAAGACACAGTTGACATTAGGTGACGACCTGACGGATAGATTAAAGCCAGCAATTTAGCCATTATAAAAGCACATGAGCAAAATGGCTGCAAGGGAAAGAGAGAAGGTTATGAAAAAAAAAAAGCCTTCCGAGTTGCGCTTGGGCTGGCATTAATTAATCCGTTACTCACAAAGACGGCTGATCATAATGCCTTTGCGAGTGCGGAAGATAGAAGGTATTTTCTATAGCGCAAGAAAGAGTGCAAATGAATGTACCCACTGATGCAATACTCGGTAAGCTTTTGAGTAAAGAAACAAAACTGGAAGGCTTTCTTAATGGAACAAGCTGGAGAATAATACCAGCCATTCTCTATTCAGGATAACGCACTAAAAAGTCGCGCCCTGTCAAGATTGACTCGGTAGGACGTTCGCTTTTCTTGGACACAAGAATGTGGCGACGTCTACAGAGAACTGCTTCGAATAGTATCTTCTGATCCAGTCTTGTGGTTAGCAGACTTTGCGTTGCCCTTCGAATTCAACACGGATGCATCACACTATGAAACTAGGACAGTTTTGTACTAGAGAGGCTCGTCACGACCACCAAACCACCAGCTTCGTGTAGTGGGACGCTAAAGCTAAACATTCAGTAAAACTGAAGTGAATAAACGAATTGTGTTGCAGGAAACCGCTGGGCGCTAACAAGAAAAAAAAGAAGAAGAAGAAGAAGGCGGGAAGAATAACGAAAATTTAAAAGAGCTCCCTTGGTACAGCTTCAAGACGTCCGAATGAGGATCGAATGAGGATCGAATGTGGGACGAATGAGTCGCAGATCGCCGTCTGGTGCAAGATGTGCGCGAGCCTGAAAGATTGTGAGAGTGGTGCGAACGAATACAGTAGACATTGTCCGCGTGGAAAAGAAACTTAATGTTGAAATTCTCGTTCTGCCATAAAAAAAAAAAAGGCCATCGGCGGTTTGCTGAATATTCGGCACAGCGCTTTTTCCCGTTTACGCTACGCAGAAAAACAAATGAGGCTATATTTGCAACTCACGCTTTTCGAATGACAAAGAGGTCAATCTTAACCGTACGCTGAGGTTTCGTAATCCAGAAACGAGCAGGAATGAGATGGGCGGCGACGCAGCCTCGCGATTCTAACGCAGGTTCCCCGTAAGGTCACAGGTGTTTATAGCGTACGCGAAGGCTCGACGTGACAAACAAAATAAACAGTGTATCAACAAGAAACTTTGGGCAGCTAATTGCTCCGCCACAGTGGCGCAAATAGGCGAAAACGTCGGGAAATCGGCGACTTCACATTGATGCAATCGTCAGTGCCGACTGTGTGCGGGTAATTGAACAAAATAACATATTGGTTTCCTTCACTAATAAGAAACCATTTTCTCCCCCAATTGAACACAAACAGGATTTTGAAAGAATACCCAACATGTTTCAACGGATACAGTATTTATATTTAAGGCTTTGCCCGCAGCACGAGGCCACTGATTTGATTCTTGACTGCGCTGGCCGCATTTTGACGAGGGCGAAAACGTTCGCGTACTTACATTTAGGTGCAAGTTAACGAAACCCGCATGGTAGAAATTATTCTGACAACCTCCACTGCGGCGTCCCCCATAGCTTAAACTCATAATTAAAACGTTAAACCACACAATTTGATTTGTTTAGACGGTTCCTTTACACGTACATGGACGTTCTAGCAAGGAATTTTAAGACGAGATGCCGTTGGAGCATTTTCTTACGCAGGTGGCATTCCCTTGGGGCTGACACCGGAAGAATGTACTGGAATAAGGTTGCAGCGCTGGAGGAATTCCTAGAGGAAACGGATTTGAAAATAAGACGAAGAAAAGCAGAGTACGCTGCCTGTGACACATGAGAGCACTTACGGGAACAGGCACAGTTGGGATACACACGAAAATCAAGAGTATAACTCAGCTCAAGTTTGCTGGTTCCAGGGAGCACTGAAAAACAATCGATCAGAAGAATGTGAGCACGATGGGGGAACTGGAAAGGGCGCTCCAAGTGTTCACTTATGTAAAAAGATAGGAACAGCGTCAAAGGGGGGCTTTGCAAGAGAGAGAGAGAGAGAGACAAACTTCAATTATATGCTGGAGATGCTTAACAAGACACTCTATTGACGGGCTAATCTATATGAAACAGAAGCGATTCTCTCTCAGAAAACGTAAGCGTCTGAAACACGGATGTTTAGATCTACCTAGATCGAGCGAAAGGAGGGGCTCGATAGAAAGACGCCTAAGGAAAGCTGAAAATTGGTGACATCGCAGCAAAGCTTCAAAGAAGGCCGACTGAGATGGTTTGGTGCCAAGTTGCAGAGAGTGTAGAACAACATCGGCTAGAGCATAACCTTAGAAACGATGTCACTGCACTGTCTCCTCTCTATTTTTGCTTGTGACATTTCCATCATTTCGTGCACAACTATCAAGTCTTAGAACAGCAGTAGTCAGCGTTGCCTAGAGGCGCTAACATCTCTTTAATCACAGATATTATTTTTAAAAGGCAATGACGCTTCGCTCTGAAGGTAAGATTAAACGAGGCCGGTCTGAGAAGGCACGGCCACATCGACCAAGATTTCACATGAACAAGTTGAGGAATATGAAGAAGAAGAAGAAGAAGTAGAAAAAGAAGAAGAAGAAGAAGAAGTAGAAAAAGAAGAAGAAGAAGAACAAGTTTATTTTACCACATAAGTACACTGATGTATACATAGCGGTAGGGATGGCAGGATAATAGCTGCATAACGGCAGCTTGACTGGTCCCATAGCACCTAATAATACCTAGATGCATAATACCTAAACGCTATGTTCGCTTGTGCGCGGAACGCTTGGGAGCAGTGCAATCACGACGCGCAAGCGGGCATGTCACGTGGTGTTCTTTTTCTTGTTTTTTTTTTTTTTTCATTTCGCGGACATCCGCATTAAGCTGAAAAACACTAATACTTAATAGATAGAAACTTAGAAACTGCCTAATCGGACGTTTGGCAAAGCGCTCTACAACTTCCTAATTGATTTTTTTTTGCCTAACTTCGTTGTTTCAGAAGTTGGTTAATTAATCTTGACTAATTATCTAATTAAGCAAGACACAATAAATAACATGACACACTACATACAAAACTGAGCAACATGCATTTGCTCGCGTCGTCTTAGAGTGCATCGGCATATTTTTAAACTCTGGCTAAAGTTAGCTGAAACACCCTGTACATAACTTGCGCGCATCGAAAGTTTCATGCCGCAGGGAAAACTTTCCAATAACAAACAAAATTATGCTATTGCCTACGCAGCAATGTGACACTAAAATTTAATTTCACTCCTGTGCGATAGTGCGTATATATGCTGAAGGCACCTGTATACTAGTATCAGAGAATTCAGTTTATCTGAACCGTAACCAATGTCTTCCCCCGAGTTGTTAGTTGCATTATATGCATTCTACGTTTAGTCCCTTAATGTGTTGAACATTCTTCGATGTTTACAACAGTGGTTTGTCTGGAGAATAGCCGAAGGCTATTTGCGTTTTCGCTTTCTCTGCAGTGATTCTTTAAAGGGACCGTGAAGCTTTGACATTTAGGGATAATTCACGGCCGTGAATATAAGCTTCACGGTTCTTTAGGGGTATTTTGAAGATTGTATAACGTTGAGCAGATCTTGTAAAAAAATCAAGTTTGTTTCTATGAGTGACTCCTAAATATCACGCTTTTCTAGTAAAATTTAGAGGCTATGAATTAAATAGCCCTCACAAAAAGCAGGGCAATCGGTAAAGAAGTCGCAGAAAAACAAAAACGCAGCACTGCCACAGAACAGAAAGAGCATATAAAGTGAAGAACTGCTGAGCGGATTGACTTTTAGAAGGAGTACGGGCGGACACGTAGGAGCCCCCCTACAATGACACGGATTAAGTAGGGGGCAGTGCAGGAGGACAGCGGCACTAATACCTGTCAGGAAAGCTCGTGTCCTATCGCGCCAAGTGGCTTTCGTGGCTTGCCCTGAATGTGTCAAAAGAAAACGAAATACGGAAACGAGCCGCAAAAAAAAAAAAAAAAAAGAGGCAGAAATTGCCGATATCAAGGAAAGAAGGAGAGAGAAACAGAGTGAAAGCACGCTGGCCCCGCGGCAGGGGCAAACGGCTCTGACTGAATAAGCCACGTCATGTCCCCAGCAGCACGCATCGCCTCTATCGAGTGGCGACAACTGACAATCAGGTGAACCCGGCGCGCCTGTAGGATTGCCGCCAATTCGTTACTCACGGAATTTTCCATTTCTTCTTAAACGCCAACTGCAACAAAATTTTTGAACCCCAAGGAGCCTAGTTTCGGGTGGCGTGGACATATCGAGCAGCGTCCGTGCAAAATTTTACGTTTGAAATACGAGTGAATGCGTCGCGGAAATCTCGCGAAAGTAGACGTTTTTGATACGGAAACTCGAAAAAAAAAAAAAAAGAAGAAACACAGGAGCAAAAAAAAAAAAAAAGAAAAGTGATAAAAACGCCGCTATCAGCGCTCGCCAGAAGTGTCGGCGGACCCAGAAAGCGCGGCTTCAGGGCATGAGCTCGAGATTGGGCGTGGCCCGCAGCTGCCGGCGGCGCTCTGAAATGTCTCGGACGCGACGTGCTGGGATTTACGTCGAATCCGCTAACCCCAGGGCGCACGCGTCGTCTGCTTAGGTGCTATTAAAAGGCTGCTGTAATAAGGAAGCTATAGACAATTGCCAGCCCTGCAGCTTTGCCAAGATTTCTTCAATAGTACGTATACAACTCGTTTAGAACCAATTTTGCCAAAGTGAAATTTCGCTGCAGTTGGCCTTTAATCAACTTTTGCTGAGCCTCCCGCTCAGGAAAAGCTAAGGAAAAGTATCGTATGAAGAGGCAAAGCCAAAAGCGTTCGTTTTAGCATCACTCCACAATACATGCCAAGCAATGCCCTTTCACTAGCTACTTCGGGTCCACTTTGGATTGTTGGACGCTATCGCACAATAAATAGTGCCACCATGCCCAGTTGACCCAAGCTGTCTACTAGCTTGGAAAGATGAGGATGTGGCTTTACGGTTAATGCTTGGCGGTCATGACGATGGCGTCATTAAAACGACGGACGGACGGACTAACGGAGACCGCAGAATTACTTTAGACCAGCTGCGGCAGTAAAACGGAGCCGCTACAACCATTAAAGCGGGGTGACTTTAGCCCACGCTGACTGTTCGTGGTTCTCGTTGAGGTGGCCAGCAAACAGCATTGCCTTGGGAGAAGCTCTCTCTTGCGCCGCTGCTTCGCGACTGCCGTTGTCTCCGTCCGCATCGCTCATGTCAGCGTCTCCCGGTGGCAGCCCGGCCAACCGTTTGCTACGTCGTACGGGTGGTAGAGTTCGGTCGCCCTGTGTGATTTCGCACCTCCGCCAGCGACGTAACGGATGGGATAGGTTTGTTTACAAGGTGAAATATAGTTAGCCCAGCACAACGGACGGAACGGTAAGCCAATATGCAGATGCAGATCCTTGGATTTAGACCAACAGGCAGTGGTCATGACCTTACGCCCTATTCGAGCTTCTCATCCTTCGGCTCCGCCGTGCAGCGTGACAATATCTTTGCGCATTTGTTGTGATTAAAACACAAAACTAGCGCGACCTACGATGATTGAAATTTACTGAACTATCCGAGGAGGCGCGCAAGAAGAATTATTTCCGAATGAAAGAAGAAATTAGCGCCATATCAGCAGTGTTTAAGTGTCACCTGCTTTCTTATAATGTAGATTCTCAGGGATCTTGTTGTTTTATTTACATGGCAAACTTGATTTACATGTCAGAGACGTGCAAGAATAGACGTTCGAAAAGAAGTGCTGATCAATGAGAAAGCGCAGATGAAGAACTCTCTATTGCGAAGGCCCAAGAAGGGGCGAAAGAACAGCGTACTGGAGGATTGCAAAAGGCCAGAAGGAAATGATTTCCCCGTTCCGAGCAGACGGGCAGGAGATGGGCGCTGGGGCGCGCGACACGTCACGCTTTACTGGAGAGCAATAATGCCTCGAAAGTAGAGAGATTGGACGGACGGCGTGTTTGCTGAGCACAGAAACTGAGACAAGGGGCAGGAATACAAGTTGAAGCAGAGAACCAGATTTGGGGGTGCCCTGCGTTGGCGTTAGCCTGCTCTTTATTTTAGCAGCGTCGAGATTTCTCTCCCGGCGCTGAAGCTTTCAAAGGCCTCTCTATAGTCCCACTCATTTGCTCTTTTGCTCCTCTCGAGAACTCAGTCGCATCACCCGTCTGAAAGCATGCTTCCGTCGCCAGCGTCAGACACAAAAGACCGGAAGGCTCCGCTACCCGCCCGTCAGTATTACAGAGATGATGACAAGGTGCTCATGGTGCACGTTAACTTCCATTTTACGGGGGTCCACTGCAGATGAAATACGCGCCGTTCTGTTTTATATAGTACCTACGGCATTTTCCTGCTAAGCGCGAGGTACATAGCGAACTCTATTCTTGGCCACGGCTGCCTCATTCCGATGGGCGTTAAATGTAAAAACACTCGTGCAATTAAGCTGGAGCCACGTGGCGCGATTGACGGCCGGAAGCGAGGCGCGAACATCGTTTAGGCGCCCGCGTATGGCAGATTCGCGTCTCGCCGCCGGTTTTCTTAGCTGGAACCGCATGGCACGTTTTTCTGCCCTGCGGCAAACTCCCGCGACGCGAGAGCGTCCGCACGTTGGCAACAGAGCAGTGTATCCGCGCCGCGCAAGAAGCGCCAAAATACCAAAACGTGTTTTCGGGACGTGTACACAAAAGTCGCAGTTTCGCCCGAAAGGCGAAACATCGATTGCGATAGTAAATTAGTAGACAGCGATACGAAGTTAGGATATTGGGTTTATCGGTTGTATAAACTCGTAAACATTCGCTTACTAAGTAAATCAGCATGCATCGCGTCGCGCGAGCACAGGCAAACATAAACACAGCTCACTCGATGAGCGCGGACACTCGCTGTCCAAACGCTGAGGTGAGGAAGAGCGGCCGCAACAGCGAGCGAATTGACGTTCATGCTGCCTCTGGCTTCAACGCGAACAAAGCAGTGAGAATACAGCGCGCACGAGGATAGGAGCCTTCGGTGCACCTAGACTCTGTACTCATGACAGATCGCTTTCAAGATAAGGCCTGCGCGGCCGCACTCAGTCGGGCCACACTACGCAGCCGCCGCCGGAGCAGAACGCCCCCCCCCCCCTCCCCCCGTTTTCCTCACCAGTGGCTTGCTCGCGGTGGAAGACGGGGTGCTTCCTCTTCCCCCTTCCTCCCTCGCGCGCACGAGATCAAGCCATCCTCGGGTCGGCTTCGCACGCTTTTACTTGCACCTACAGCATGCGCGCGGTGACAGTGTTAGCCCACTTGGAATTTATAGAGAACATCGCGGCGACGCCAACGTCGACGGCGGGAATGCGCCTGGATTGTCCATATAATTGCTATCGCAATAATAATGGGGACGCAATCGGTGGGTTCCGGCGGTTCTTCGCCTTTTGTGGATGGATGGATGGATGAATATTAGGAGCGTCCCCTTTGAAACGAGGTCGCAGCGCATGCCACCAAACTTGGCACTTTTGCATTTCTTTTGCACCTATTTCTGGTTTTTAGGAGCCACGTTTGATGTTGACAAACCATTCATCCTGAAAAAAAAAAAATCCATTGCTCTACAACCTTCTTTATATTCTCTGCTTTTGTGCACCACCAAAAATTCTGTCGTCTCTCGCTATTCTCTACAGCTGATTCATTATGCAGTCGTCTCCTTTATTTACTATACATATATCCCATTGCCTCTGGCAGGGTTGCTATATCCTCATTGACCTTTGGATGGATAGTGCGACACGTGAACGAAAATGTCCTACGGTTTCCGCGTTATCTCTACACGCTACGTCAGTATTGTCGTCACCGGAAGATTTTCCCCTAGAAAACCTTGTCAGACATTCTGATGCTGAAATTGTGGCCAAGTTTTCAGTTGTACTACTTAGGAGCTTCTTGGTTATGTGCAAAAGTGCCTAAAATAGGAAGACAACACGACTTGTTCCCGTTTTTAAGAAAGGCGATCTTTTATTGCTGAAGGATTATCGCCTCATATCATTAACATCATCATGCTGCAAAGTATTCGAAGTCATTATGGAAAATCGCATTAATTAATTCATAAAATAAAATTCGATACTCAGGGGGGAGGCAAGAGAAAAGTAGAAGGCAGGGAGGGTAACCAGAATGACTTCCGGTTGGCTACCCTACACTGGGGGAACGGGAAAGGGGGAAGAAAAGATCACAGGGAGACAGAGGAGGGAAGGAAAGAAGGAAATTGCGGTGAGTTCGCTGACGCGTGTGGTCTTACAGAAATTGCATTAGTAGTCACAGATGGTGGCACAAGCCCGTCGTCCTTAAAAAAGCACAAAAGCGCCTTCACCGCTTTATGAGCCGACGGGCGATGGGGGCGGTGTTCCAGTAGCAGCTGCACAGAAAGCGGCCGATTGTCCAGTTTTTGGAAAGCTTTGGCAAGTTCTTGTCTCTCTGGGGCATATCGTGGACACTGGCACTGCAGGTGGTCAATGTTTTCTTCGGTGCCACAGACCTCGCATGCTGCACTGTCAGTCACTCCAATTAATGCAGAGTATGCCTTTGTGAAGGCAACTCCTAATCAAAGACGACAGAGAAGCGTAGCTTCACGTCGAGGAAGTCCGAGTGGAGGTCGGAGTATCAGGGAGGGGTTTAGTTGATTCAGTCGTGTAAGTCGTAAGTTTGGCGAGTTCCACTCCGTCAGTGTGAGACTGCGTGCCAGGTGTCGAAGCTGCCTTGCGGCGTCTGTCCTCGAAAGCGGAATTGGAAAGCTGTGCTCTTGACGTGCTGTGCGAGCAGCGTTATCGGCGGAATCAGTGCCACTGATTCCACAATGGCCAGGTACCCATTGAAAAACGACCTCGTGACCTTTTTGTTGGATGTGATGGTAGATTCACGATTTCGTATGTCAATTCTTCATGACATCCGTGTCGGAGAACTGACTGCGTGCACTGTAATGCCGGTTTTGAATTACAGAACACAGCCCATTTTCTAGGTCTTTCAGAATCAATGAATTCCAGTGCTCGACGCAGGGCCGTTAGTTCTGCCGCCGTTGTGGTTGTGACATGCGATGTCTTGAACCGCAGTGTCATTCCTCGCGCTGGTATAACCACGGCACCACCAGAACTGCACGACGTAGTCGATCCATCAGTATAGATGTGCACGTGGCTGCTGTACTTTTCATGCAAAAGAAGTAAGCTCAGCTGTTTTAGAGCAGGTGCCGGTAGATCTGTCTTCTTCTGTAGTCCTGGAATTATTATATGTACTTGTGGACGGCTCAAACACCACGGAGGAAACGCTGGCTTCGCCGCAGGTGCGTACCCTGAAGTAAACGACGCCCGATGTGCACTGACAATACCGCTAAACGTAGAGCAGGGCCTTGCAGCAGTGAGGCTCGCCAAGTGGTGGGAAGGGGTCCTAGCATAATGCCTGAGATGCATACGCATTGTCTCAACGGTAATGTTCCGTCGTGATTGGGTAATCCTGCGCAAGGGCAATGGTTTCAGCCGTTGATGCACTGCGTGGTAAGCCAAGACAAATCTTAAGGGCTTGGGCTTGAATACTCTGAATCGTACGCAGGTTAGTCTTGCAGGTGTTGGATATTGCTCAAATTGTCAACATGACTTCAGAAAAGGCTGTTTCACTGTCACACAATCAGTTACAGTAATTGATACATTTGCCAAAACTTCGGATGATAACGGCCCAGTTGATTCTCCCTTGGACTTGAGCAAAGCGTTCGATAAAAAAATAAATTCCGGGGTTTTATAAACGAAAACCACAATCTGATTATGAGGCACGTCGTAGTGAGGGACTGGGAATTATTTCGACCACCTCAGGTTCTATAACGCGCACCCAATGCACGGTACACGGGTGTTTTTGCATTACGCCTCCATCGAAATGCGGACGCTGCGGCCAAGATTCAAGCCCACCATCTCGTGCTTAGCTGCGCAACGTCCTAGCCCCTAAAGCTCCAACCACTGGCACGCGTCGGAAAGCTTCGGTACGCGCCGAAGCGCCAAAAGCGTCAAAAGCGTCGGTCGGTGACAGGGCGAAGCGTGACGACGCGCAGAGATTATGGCGACTGCCGATGCTCGAAGTTCGCCGACGCGAGGCGAAGCTTCGCCGGCATGCACCAATGCGAGGCTACGACGCGTTGCCGCCGTCAACCAATCGGAGGCTGCTATGCCTTTGATGGCCGCCCATGCGAAGGCGCCGAGACCAAGGATCGTCCGAGTTCTCTGGATGCATGACGCCCGCGACACTGCTCCCGAAAGACAGTGTTGTAATAGTAGGCCGACAACGACACGACCGACGACCGCGGGTAGTGGTAGTGCGACGTGTATACGAACCGACATCGAACGACGCCGACAAATCCAACCTGCTCACTGAGTTCCGCCGGTCTCAGTGCGATCGCCTGCTAAAACATCCGACCGAATCACGATTGCTGCAACGTCTGTGCTTGGTGTATGTGTATTTCGTTGTGCTCAAAACGAATGGAAACATGCTTCTGAACTCCCGAAGTCTGGATAATCAGCACTCTCCTACTGCTGATGTTTACGTTACGCGTAGGCCTACCGCGTCCATCGAGTTTGTAAGTGGCCAGAGAACGAGCCCAGCTGAGAAACTATGTAGAAGAAAATGAATTTTCAGTTACGTTTGGCGCTGTAGCGATTTAATCAATGGCACTCCTGACTTAGTGTGGTGTGTGATGTGGTAAATGAACCATGTGGAACATTGGGTGGTCAACCGCGGCGTGTTTCGTGTGGTCTTAGGTGACTCAAGTTTAACGGGCAAGCTCTGCGCTGTTTCCAGTGGCAAAGATAACTTTCGAAAGCGAAAGACTAGCCGAACAATGGGAAGTACGTACATCATCAGCCATGCCGCCCGTTTCAGCTGACGCTCTTCTATTCGGCATGTGAATCCAGTTCAGTACAAGTTCACTGGTTGCGCTCCTTCACTCACTTCTTTCAAGTGCATGCGTGTTTTAGGCTAGTTGGGGATAAATCGCTCGTGCAGCACTCAAGAACACTGACGCACTGAAGCATACGTGACAGCGCAGTCATGTTTGAGTCAGTGTGTCCTTATACTTGAACACTGCAAAAAGAAATGTTCGGTTTGCAACGTGTGCACCGTGTGCAGTACAAGCAGGACCTGCATGATGCAAGACCTATGTATGTAGCAGCGTATACCAGGATTGCTTCGATGCCTGCTTCAGAAGCAGCAAGTACTGAGTCAATAAAACTTTAATTGATTTGTTTATCTGACTTTTTGTTTATGGAAAGTGTAGATGGTGTGAGTGCATTGTGGGGAAGGTGAAAAGATGTCATCAGTGCTTTGTGCAGTCAGTATGCTTAAAGTGCTCAAATCCCTTCAGCTTCTACTAAAATGTTTCTTGCTGCGATACTATAAATTGTAGTCAGGACAAAGATCTACTCAAAACCAAGTTAGTAATGCATTTGCGCAGAATGTGTTTGATTAACAAGTTGATACTTCCACAGCAACATTATGCCGATGCACAGCATATGTGCTTGAAATAAATGCATTCCGTAAATGTGAAAGACTGGGCCTATAATAACAAACTTTGTAGTACCACTGCAAAAAGTGCTGCCATGCGTATCAGCCACAGCAAAACTGCTGCAGGTCTAACCTACTTCCTCGGAGGCACCTCTATAAAGACTGTTTGGGTCCTTCTCATTCTGGGTGTAACATTCAGCTCTTCTCTCAACTTTTCCGCATATGTCACCACCACGGTATCTAAACATCGGCCCATTCTCGGGTTTGTGTCCCGTGTCTCCCTTCCCTGATGGCCTGAGGTTTTCCGAGCACTCTACACTTCTATCATTATGTCACGACTTGAGTACTGCTCCTCAGTATAGTTCCCGTACCAAACTCGCGACGGTAACAAACTTAAGCTTGTTCAGCGCCGGACAGCACGCACCCTCTATACTCCCATCTTTTCTGTTATCACAAGCTCAAGCCAGCCTAAGAAGATTGCTTCAAACCACTCAAGTGGCACAGCCTGCAATGCCAGCGCAACATTGCACTAGTCTATTGCACTAGTCTAGGGTGCTTGACGGCTCTCTGGACAGCACTCATCTTTCTTCTTCAGTTCGTCTGAACAAGTGGTCAGCACAGCCGGAGCCCCATCACGCCACGCCTGTATGGCCCGACACCACAACTCCATGATTATATCTGGCATACAGAGCTTTCCCCCCCCCCCCAACCTTGGCCGTTCGGACTCCCCTTCCTTGGAACCAGACTGAATTGGCATTCCTGAGTGCTGTGCACCCGTCGACTGTGTGCGTGTGTACCACGCTGTGTGATTGAGCAAGTGTGTGCGTGTGCGTGTGTGTGCACGTGGAAGGGGATGTCTTCTGCACCCTGCAAATTCCTGCTCTAGATGGCTGGCTATTAGACGCTCTAACATACAGGCACCACTTTCACCATTCTGGCGACCACAGTTGGGCCTTCTCATATATACCTCAACCGGCATCTCTAAATTCACGACCTAATTAATCACACCTTTTCTTCCTGTATAAGGTGGTCCATGATATTATGCATTCACCAACGCTTCTTGGCCATATGCATTTGTTCATGCCGCAACAGTATACCAGGCAGCATTCCGCATTCTTTGCCTGGCCTTGTTGCAAGACTGTGCTATATATGACTCGACTCCAAAACACATAATAAGAACTGTGCCTGTATTGACATATTTCAGATTTCATTTCCTGTGTTTTGTGTATCTGTATATAACCATGTATGATTAACTCCCTTTTACTCTTCCTCGTTTTCTTTTTTCCCTATTTGTTTCTCTATCTTGCTTTTTTTTGTCTACCACATTCACGTTTTCTGTACATTTTGTCTGGCATATTGCTCGTTAAGTGCACCAGTACGAAGGCTCTCTAGCTATTCCTGGGTACTATAGTAAACATTTGAATGATTGATTATTATCGTAGTATAATATCGCGCTTTTTAAGTATGTGCTAGTATATTATTCCAGGGCAGTAGTGTTTGTACAATTAAAATAAAAGGCATGCATTCAGAAAGTGCAGTAATATCTGCAGAATACAGAAGTGCAGTAATATGCCTTATTGTGCTATTAATTTCTTCTGAGTTTAAATAATGGTTGGCTACTGTAACCAGTGTTGTGCAATGAAATAATATGCCACAGAAATCATTGCGTGCCTCACAGAACAAATTGAATATATCCTTTTTCAGTCAAAACATCATAGCAGGCTGAAAACAATAAACTGGTATTTTTTGAGGTGACAAAGTGTATAAATTGTGAAAATAACCTGTTTATTTATATATTTCTTATATTATGAAAATGAGCTGCCCCCATACATTCGAATAAGCGCTTCAATAGTACGACTTGGCAAAGGGCAACGAAAGACACCTATTAAAACCCTCCAATTCTCAAGTTTGTATTATCTGACGGTATGTTATTTCATTAATGTCCAGAAAAACAAACTTGACATGTTGAAACCAGTTACAATAGAACATGGCCTTTACACTGTGAAAATGTTTTCTAGCAATACACTCAATGTGAAGGCCTCCCGATGCGGTGTTGGTGCATCAAAACAACCTGGAATAATAAATTACGTGCTCCATAGGCAAGATTTGATAGAATCGAGAATTGAGAGGAGACAAGCTACGAATTACGTAAATTTTGCTATTCTAGATGTTTTTTGTGAGTGCTACAGTTCTTTCAATTCTTTGTTGCTTTTTTTTTCTCAGAACCCACTTTCTCACGTTTCTTTCATGCACCAACAAGCATAAATATATTGACACGGATACTTTATCTGTATCTGCTTACCGTATTTCACCGGCTAAAAATTGTTAAACGTTATCGCCTGACGTATCGGAAATTTCGTGAATGTTATCGATGGTTTTGTCGGTTGTCTGTCGTTGACGAACCTTGTATAATCTGATTGCATACGCAACACGAATTGTGTAGTAGTTTCTAGAAGGCACGCGGGCACCAGCGAATAGGCTGGAACTTTCGACAACTGATGTAAGCAAGTAGACGCGCTTGACCCGCAGATGAGATTTTCGATGATTGCCGACATGCTCGCCGCTATCGTTGCGATTGAGTCTGCATCATTTTTCACCGTCACTATTACGTGACAATATTTGCAATACAGATTATTTCAATGACACTTTGGACGCCTAATTGTTATATAGTTGGCTGTGCAATGAGCTACTAAAAAATGAAATGGTACAACAGTTTTTGATATGATATGGCGTCGTCGTGCAGGTGTTTGCAAAGCGATCTTGTAGACAGACGACGTGCGAGTGCGAGCTCTGATGTCGACATTTTGTGCAATATTGTTACTTCAAAGAAAAAAAGAAACTGTTGCGAAACCGTCGTCTCCGTCTGCATCGCTCATGTCAGCGTCTCCCGGTGGCAGCCCGGCCAACCGTTTGCTACGTCGTACGGGTGGTAGAGTTCGGTCGCCCTGTGTGATTTCGCACCTCCGCCAGCGACGTAACGGATGGGATAGGTTTGTTTACAAGGTGATATATAGTTAGCCCAGCACAACGGACGGAACGGTAAGCCAATATGCAGATGCAGATCCTTGGATTTAGACCAACAGGCAGTGGCCATGACCTTACGCGCTATTCGAGCTTCTCATCCTTCGGCTCCGCCGTGCAGCGTGACAATATCTTTGCGCATTTGTTGTGATTAAAACACAAAACTAGCGTGACCTACGATGATTGAAATGGTACAACAGTTTTTGATATGATATGGCATCGTCGTGCAGGTGTTTGCAAAGCGATCTTGTAGACAGGCGACGTGCGAGCGCGAGCTCTGATGTCGACATTTTGTGCAATATTGTTACTTCAAAGAAAAAAAGAAACTGTTGCGGCAGGCGTACATTCATTATTGAAACGTGTTTTTCAGATCTGAAAGAGCGTACAGATCACTAAGTTATTGTTTCAAGCTTAATTTACAGCAGGCTGTTTTAGGCCGGACATTGACGGATGAAGACAAAATAGTCCAGCAGCAGTGCGCCGCAGCCGAGGAGAGAGCTTCGGCGCGCGTCAGAGGTCGTGTCCAGTGGTTGCGTGCCCTCTTCCTCCGACCAACGCGGAGCGAAGCGTTCGCTTGTCGGCACGTGCCAGTGGTTGGGCATTAAGCCACCACGGCGGGTAGCATCGGTCATAGCGGCCTGTTGCTTTTGGGCGTTAAATCCCATCATTCGATTTATGGGAGAAGTGAAATGTAGCATGTTTCTTGGTCGTAATAAGCTCCCTGTTGACGCGTGAAAACGCCCTCGCGAAATAAACCGATGCTGAACAGTTAGCGACAAAAGATCATAATGTGACGGGGATGACACAATTTACGAAGCGCTCGTGGTCTACGCTTTCTGCGATAATGTTTTAGCCAACCTACGTAACTGCAGTAAATATAATCACATATAAGTAATTTCCTACAAGTTAGCAAATCAATGGAGACGGACTTCTCCCTAACCTTTTCAGCGGCAAAATGCGTCGTTCCATATTTTCGGAGGATCTAAATACATACAAAATTTCTTCGCGGGAACTCTAGAATTGTGATACCAAGCATGCATAAATTGCTATCAGAAATGGTCCAGCTTATCTTATACCTCGGAAATTTTCTGGCATAAAGTGGACAGCAGCGCAGAAGCTTTGAGGGAAGCCTCACGCGCTCTCATGGTTCGAAACCGGCGCCCTGATGAGTGCCATGTGGTCTTCCATGCAGCAGTCGCGAAGTCTCGCGCCAAGTTGTGTCCTGCATGGCAACGGAGTATTGTCAATAATAACTGCCCCTTACACCCATATCTCCCTTCGCCTTTACTTCCCATATGTGGTGTACAGGGTGCTTCAGCTAACTTTCAAATAAAAAAAAATGCTTGTCGCAGGTGGCACGATTCTAGTCCAGGAGCTGGTCTACTCGAAGAGGTGGACATTACTTGCACAAAAAATTAAATGTGTAATTGACCAATTAATAAACATTCACTAATTAAGTATTTAGCTAATTACCTTATGGCAGATTGCAATAAAAAAAATCTAGCGGGTGAGACTGCAAGGCATATACACTGGAAAAGAATTGTGTAGATTACACTATTTACGAGATATGCACCGTCAAACTTGCGGCGAAAAGGCACTGTCGTTCCACTTACTTTCATACCAAAACGTCGTTTAATGTATTGAAGCACAAAGTAACAGGAACGCGAATGCATTTCACCGCAAAGTTCGGGAATTCATATCTCGAAACTGGTGTCGTCCTAAGAATTCGTTCCAAGTGGATCCACCTTGCGAACGAATCCACCTTGCGGCTAGAATTGGTAAATTGCAATATGTGCCATAAGGTAAATAGACAAAAATAATTAGTGAAATATGGTAATTAGGCGATTATGCATTTCAATTCTTTGTGCAAGTAATGTCCGCCTCTTCGAGTCGGCCAGCTCGTGAACTTGAATTGCGCTATCTGCCACAGGCAATTTTAAAAAATATTTAGAAGCGTTAGCTTAAACACCCGGTACTTTTGCTCGCAAAGTGGTGTTCAATAAACTCCACCGAGCCAACTTCTTTCCAAGGGAGCCTAAGACCATAAGATATAACAGTCGCCTGTAGAAAGCAAAGCAGAAAGTCAACAAAGAGGTTGGAGCAATGCCTTTTTCAATCTTCTGCATCGCTGGAAGACGAAGTGATTCTTGTAGAGACCACTGTTTCTTTGCGTTGCAGTATGTTCGGCTTTTACGAGGGTTTTACTGGGAGATGCTGCTCCCACTGCCACGGCAATGGAAGTGGAGTCAGTAAAACGCCGACGCGACTTGACTACTTCGGAAGGAACCGGCCCGAGTAAGAGAAATTGCCCTCCAAGCGAAGCTGACAGTGAGGAAACTGTGTTGTACTCCTAGTCAAGCGACGACGCCTCAGAAGACGAAGGCTTCGAAAGGGTTCCAGGCGCTTTTCCTCACCTGGGCCGGACGGCGTTACCTATGCGGCGCTCGGCAATCTTGAGCAGAAAGCATGACTCATGCTGCTAAATGATTACAGCGAGTCTTGGCGCAATGGTTTGGTTCCACGTGAATGAAAATGCAGCTTCTTTGCTCCACTTCTCAAACGTGGTAAATCACCGTTAGATTTGTCATCGTGCCGCCCCATCGCTCTGGCCAGTTGCATAGGGAAAATAATGGAAAGGATGATTTTGACGCGCCACCAATGGTACCTGGAAAATTACAACGTGTACCCAGACGATGAGCAAAATGAGAACAAGGTGAAAGCAGGAGCCAACGTTTCGACAAGTGGACTTCTCTTCTTCAAGGCGACATATGCTTTCCTCGCCACAGTATGTATAGGTGCGGCTCTTCTAAAGGGGGGAGGGCGTAAGGCGGGTGGATGAGGCAACGAGCGAAGGTGTATTAGCGGCGAGGGTGTCGAATTGAGAATAAAGGAATGCTGTGCACATGGCCAGGGACACGGCCGTCTGTCAATCATGTGTCAACGCCCGTGTGCTAGCCGGCGTGTCAACGGCGTGCACAGCAGCCCTCTATTACCTGTTTCGCTGGTGGTCGTGGGCTATGGCACCTATGTCGCCTATGTCACCTAAGCATATGCCGCCTTGAAGAAGACAAGTCCACTTGTCGAAACGTTGACTGCTGCTTTCACCTTGTTCTCATTTTGCTCATCGTCCTAAATTTCGATCTCCCGCCTTCCCCGTGTTTTTAACGTGTACCCAGATGCTATGGCTGGCTTCCCACGTGGGCGCTCATCCATAGATAATGTCATCGATTTGGTGACGTTTGTTGAACATCAAAAACGTCTGAAACGGCGCACTTCGGAATAATTTCTTGACATAAATATCGCCTATGATATTGTAGCACATTACGCCATTATAGAGGCTCTGATTGAAGCCGGTATCAGTGGCCGCACTTTTCAGTGGCTGTGCAGTTACTTGAACGACAGGCATTTCTTCGTGATGACCGAGCATGGCGCCACGACTCAACACCAAATATTCCGTGGAGTACCACAAGGCAGAGTGTTGAGCTCGACACTATTCAACCTAGTGCTCGTTGGCCTAGTCAGATGCTTGTCCAACACAGTTCAAGTATCAATCTATGCTGACATCTTCATTTGGGCGTCTGCTGTAACACGACTGCTGGTACGAGCAAGGCTACAAAAGGCAGCTACATTAACATCAATGTACTTGTGAAAACAGAACTTAGAGCTGTCGTCAGAGAAATGCTGCCTTGTTACATTCCCTCGGAAGGCAATGAAGCGTTACTCTGTAAGTGTCAATGGGCAAGCAATTCCAAACGCACGGAAATACCGCTTTTTAGGGGTAATTATCGACCGCCACCTATCATGGAGCCCGCACGTTTCATACCTAAACAAGGTGTTAGTGACAATAATAGATCTCCTCAAATTTCTTGGCGGAAAGTCATGGGGCGCATCGGTGCGGTCAACGCTGCAGCTTTATAACGCCTTGTTCCTCAGTTTCACAATATACAGCCTCCCTGTGCTTGGTAACACCTACAAAAGAAACCTGCGTGTACTGCAGGGACTACAAGCTCAAGCTCTAAGGACGTGTCTCGGTCTTTCAATGTGTGCGTCTACAGCGGCAACAATTGTCATAGCTCGAGATCACCCAATATCAATGTACTAGGCAACCGACGCTCTCAGGGCTCATATTCGGCACGTTGGCCGACTACCTCATCACCATTTTGCTGTTTTACCCGCAGAAAGGCCACGCACAACTTTCAGTCGTATAATTATTGCCAATCGTACCTTGTTGCCATCGAACTACATGCCTGCAGCAAGACCATCCTCAGCTTTATGGTGCCTGCACAAACCTGAATACGCCTCACCATCCCAGGAATCACGAAGAAAGCTAACATACCGTCGTTTGCCCTGAAGCAGGTGACATTAGGACTTATGCATGCCGTACTCAGTGGCCGCATACAAGTTTACATCGATGGCTCAGTCACACCTGCAAGTTCAGCTGCCGCCGTGGTGATACCAACAAGATCCGTCAAAATACAGCTAAAAACGTCACATGTATCATCAACGGCGGCTGCTGAACTGGTAGCCCTGCGTGCGGCTCTTCATTTCATTCAGGAGGAACCACCACATGCATGGTCAATCTTCTGTGATTCCAAGGCAGCCCCACAGAGTGTACTCTGAGCACTGCGCCATGGATCACATGAACAGCTCGTCGTAGAGATCAGACAAGTCCACCGTCCCATAGTTGACGAGGGACACGATATAATATATGAGTGGTTCCCGAGTCACTGTGGCATACATGGCGATGATCGAGCAGACGCAGCTGCCCGATCTGCCCATGACGGCGTCAACTGCGTTGCCATTCCTCTTTCGAGAGCCGACGCAGCGAAAAAAAACTTTCCGCACTTGCGCGTGACCTTACATTAGCTCAATGGAATTCACCTGAGTTCACAAGTGCACGCCTTCGTACCCTGGACCCTAATTTACAGCTCCATATTCCGCTCGCGCTTCCACGACGTGACTGCACCCTCCTGGTTCGTCTATGGCTTGGAGTAGTATTTTCAAATGCGTATTCCTTTCTTATCAGAATGGCCCACTTTGTGACTTCTGCGGGTGCAATGAAACAATCGCGCACCTTCTTTGTGAGTGCCCTCGTTTCAACCCGGAAAGAGCAGTCCTCTCAGCCACCCTAGACAAACTGGACAATCGCCCAATGACAGAAAACAAGATCCTTGGAAGCTGGCCTACGCGAACATCAGCCCGATCCGCCATCCGCTATGAAGGCGCTGCTGCAGTACTTAAAGGTCACGGGACTTTCTGAAAAATTGTGACTGTACAATGTGTGAAGTAGGATTGGACGGTGACACTGCGTAACACTAGGAACGCATTCGCAGACTGCGTGACAGTGCTCACAAAAACAGTTCGTGTGTATCGTGCGTACATGTGTGTGCGTTTCCCCCCATTTTTCTCTCAATTTTTTTATCCTTTTCTCTCTCTCACCTATCACACCCCTTTGCCCTTCCCCCGATACAGGGTAGCCAACCGGAGTTAATCTCCGGTTAACCTGCCTGTCTTTCCTTTCTCTCTCTCTGTCTTGGTACCATCGCTCGATAACGCCGGATTTTCGGCCTCATGGAACATATAATGATTTCGCATTAAAAAGAATAATCTTTTCAACATGTATTATGGTCCAACTAAGGCAGCATTATCTGTACGCGAAAAAGTGCCCGCCTGATATCGCTTGCGTGAACAGAAAGATCATGAACTGAAGTGCGCCTTTCTTATTTTTACCAACGAAAGGCAGCCGTTCGTGAAAACGTTCTGGCTGAACGTTTTCAACAGCTCCAATGCCCGATGTGAAACTCCTTTGCACGAGATGCAAAAGAACAGCGCCTCGTCCGAGCATTATCTATGTATGTCAAGCAGTGATTTCCGGCCACAAAATGTGGTTATGAGGGTTATCTCTTAAGGGGAACGGCAGGCAGCCAATAAATTCGAGAAACCAGGACGTATTTACGGCGAGGGAAACCATTGTCTCTCTCTTGATGCATACACAACGCTTTCATTTTTTCTTCTTTGCTTTCTATTTTTCGCAGGAGTAGCATAAACCCGAAAGCACAGGGTAAGCAGCTTGAGAATGTAGAAAGGCGTTCCATAAGGCCTCAAGTGACGCCTAGAGTGCTTTTGGCGTCGTGTGAAGGGTTGCTGTACATGCTTATGCTGTATCCGCGTAATTTTTTATGATAGATAGCAAGACGCATTGTAAGGCCTTTTATTTTTCGCACCATTTTTACTGCCTCGTTGTAGTGACGGTCAAGGACCAGACAGCACCAAAACTGTGAGATAAGAGGAGGCTTTAGCTAGCTTGGCAGCTCTATCTTATTACACTGAAACGGAGGAATCGTTTTTTCTTGGCAACCACTGCAGCGATGTTGATGAGGTTTGTAGCATTTAAAGAAAAGGCTAAGATCTAGTGAGTACTATTTTATTTTTAAGCTATTAATGCGTTATAGAAATACTGTTGGCCCTCCATGGTTGCTTAGTGGCTATGGTGTTGGGCTGCTAAGCACGAGGTCGCGGGATTGAATCCCGGCCATGGCGGCCGCATTGCGATCGGAGGGAAATGCGAAAACACCCTTGTACTTAGATTTAGGTGCACATTAAAGAATCCCAGGTGGTCCAAGTTTCCAGAGACCACCACTAAGGCATGCCTCATAATCAGATCGTGGTTTTGGCACGTAAAAATTCTATAATTAAATTAAAGAACTACTCTTGAAAATTGCAAACTTCAATAAACTCTGCTATGAAGTTTACAACTCCCTAACCAAGAATTAAAAAAAATGATATTACAATCATTGCATCTAATGATACATCTAAAGCGGACGAGCGGACAATATTTGTGCATTATATGCCGCTCTGAAGTATACCACTAATTTGTGAGTAAAAGTTGTGGAAAATTCTCGTAAACATTGTTACCAATCCGTGTAACGTGCCAATTTAATGTCAGTTTTGTGCGCGCAGAATTGCGACATCTGTTTTTGGTTCCCAGTTACAGGTTTGTGAACTTCGCACATGTATTATTTTTAACTTATCCATTTTCCGCAATCTTTGTCAAAACATTTTGAGGTCATACATCACAATCTTGCTACTTGTAGCTGCTAGAATGTATCGTTGCCTCCGAAATTCAATAAAATTCAAATCGGTCAAGCGGTTGCCTCACAAAAGCATTTCTGCGCTTTACATGTATTTGCATAGTGCAATCGTAACCATATGTGTGTCTCTTACCCCCGGATTCTCATGTTATCCCCGACTCTAAGCTCTTCCGCCACTCTATGATGATGATGACAATTTATTGGCGTCCTCTTTGAAATGGGGCTGATGGTAAAAGTCATCTAGCCTGCTTGATTTAATCAGTTATGCTACACATGTTTTTAATTCTAGTATTTTAACTACATTTCCTTAATCTTTTTTTTCCTCAATACTTCTCCATCTTGTACCGCTAGCTCTGCCTGTAACGAATGCGGTCGTATCAGTCGCTTCTTTGCCTTTTTTCCACCAATACACTAAGCGTCTCTTGCTTATTTCAACGGCTAAACGGTTCATGCTTCCCTCCAGTTTAAATGTAAGCGCATCTGGAAGATGTACGTTGCCTACGCGTCTGACTGGATGAATCCTTTCGCATTCCATAAGGATACGCTGAGTCGTCTCCGGATTTGTTGCTGCAGCATACACATGCTTCATCATGTTGCAAACATTTGCTCCGGTATGTTTTTGTCCTTAGGCAACCAGCTCGAGCCTCCAATCGCAAGACACTGCCTTTTGCGCGATCGTACAGACTTTCGCTTCTAATTTATTTCTTCCCGATCTTGTAATTTTCCATGGTCATTTTTGTTTCCATTCTTTGCATCCAACACGCTGTCTCTGTTTTTGTCTCTTTCTTTCTGATGACACCTGGTTCTCTATTTCCACTTCGAATTTCCCTGTAAGTGGTCGATAACTTTCTTGACTTCTTCCTCCGTTCTGTGTACACGCTTTTCAGGTACAGATACGTGTGCACTTTAGCCGCCCATTTATTTTAATCCACGTTTTTGGGTCTTGCTTCAAAACTAATTTTGCTCTACGATTCTCTGACTTCAAAATAGGGCCAACCCATGTCAGTCTGCACTGCCTCATTTGTGCTTTTACCGTTGGCCACTAAAGATAACCGGCCTACCGATCTTTGGTTAACTTCGAACCCGTAGAAGATATCCGGTTTTAAGCACAGAATGGCATTTCCGAACGTAGGCACTGTCACTGCTTTCCAGATTCCATGTACAACCTTATACTTATTTTGACCCAAAATGCTCTGTGTTTCATTACTGCTGCATTCCGCTTCCCCTTTATTTTCAGGTTATCTTGGTGGGTGCTTCCGTAAGGTCCAAACAATGAAACCTTCGTTTCCTTCGACGGCTTCGTTACCTTACGTGAGGTCTCGTTTTAGCGAATTACCGATGGAAGAAGCGAGCTTACTCTGAAAGCTCCCTTCGCCCGTTCTTGCGTAAGGAGTGGTTCCTGCACGCCCGGGTTAGAGTGGATCTACCTGGGTTATAGAGCATCCCTTATAAGCTTTAGACGAACACCTTTATTCCATAAAAGAAAGTTGGATTGTCACATAATTTTCAAATTTAACGCGTGGACGCTTTCTTCTAGTTCTGTTTACACAACGTGAGGAACCATCACAGTACAAAACGACGTGTCCCAGCAGCTCTGGCACGCCGGTAGTCGCGGAACGCCACTCATGCCGAACGTGCAACTAAAACAACGGACGCTGACGCCTGGCGCCGTGCTCGCGTTTCTCCGCAGGCGGGCGACAGCGCGCATGCGCAATCAAACGTCACGTGGCCTAGCAGTGAGGTGAAGCGCTCATTCAGGGTCTGTAGCAGCGTATGGACGGATGAAAGTAGCTTCGGAGCAGCCTTCCGCTGAGCAAGCGCCAAGGAAGCCTTCACCGAGGGCCCCTCAGTAAGGAAGCATTTATAGCGACATAAGGCGGCCTCATCTAAACGAAGGGTTCCTTTACTTAAATGATATTGCGCGACAAAAAAACGACACGGACGTGAGAGAAGACGACACACCAAGCACGAACTTATTGTGCCACTGCGTCGATTTTATACATGGGAGGCAGCGTAGACCGCGCATGCGCTTACAAGAAAATGAAGCGCGAATTCATGTAACATAGTTACGAGTCATGTGATGCCGAGTCCAAGAAACTTAATTCTTTTTCTGTGAGAGCCAGAGACGGGGAGCTAACACACTTATCACCCAATTTCGCGATCATCTGCGCTTCAGATATTTCACGGATGAGCTGCGTGCTGCCACGGGAAACAATCGTGCATTGATCCTCAAGAGGTTTGCATACATGATCGCGACAGTGGATCGCCAAGAAACCACCAGGGCCGTTTTTTACATTGTTGCTGTGTTCGCGGAGCCGATCATTGAGGCAACGCCCAGTTTGTCCGATATATTTCTTCCCACATGAAAGCGGGAGGTTGTACACCACCCGGTGAACACGCTCGACAAACTTTTTGCGGTGATGCTTTCTGCACTTATCGGAAGGGACGGCATTTGGATCCGTCAGCCTGCATAGTCTGCCGAGCTTGTTGGGAGCAGAAAAAACAACTCTTACATTCGCCCTTTGGGCCATCTTTTTCAAGTTATGGGATATCCCGTGCATGTAAGGTATGGCGCTTACTTTAGGGCGTATGCCGGGAGGGGGATCGGCAACTGACTTCTGCGTGCTGGATCGCGCTTCTCTTAAAATGCGTTCCGCGACAGACACTAGCACCACCCTAGGATATCCAGCCAAGGACAAACGTAGAGTTTGCGTTTCAAAGCTTACGTCCACAACATGACAGCAAGACTTGCTAAGGGCATTCTTGAAGCACAAACTGATAATGACCCGCTTAACAAGCTTAGAATGTGCGGACGTATACGACAGAAGTGGCTTGTTGGCTCGCGGCTCATATACGACCAACACGTGTGGCTATCCTGAAAGTTCAAGCGAAGATCAAGGAAACGAAGAGACCTACCAACCGGCATCTCATGAGTAGTTTGAAGGGGGACTAAGCACTTCTGAAACGTTTCTAACGCTTTCTTAGCTTCCAGAATGAGGGCATCTGAAGAGCAGTCAATGAAAATTAAAAAGTCATCAACGTATCTAAATATTTTAAAAACTGCAGTGCCTTGCACTTGTGAGGAAATGTCACGGTCTAAACAGGATAAAAACAAGTCACTAAGAATGGGAGCAATGCAAGAGCCAATACAAACTCCGCTCTTCTGCAAAAAAACATTGGTTATCCCAAGTGATAAAGGTGGAATTAAGATAAATCTGTAAAAGTTCTAAATATTGACTGCAAGACATGCCGGCCTCATTCTGGAAGGAAACAGCACCATACTTATCGATACATTGCTCAACACAGGACAGTACGCTTCTATGCGGCAATGAATAATAAAGATCCTTTACATCAATAGAAAACGCCTGAAGACCACGGCCAGAATGTGACTTCAAAAAAATCAATCGCAGTATCTGAGCTCTTAACGAGGATGTAATGGATTACCAACTTGGCCGGAATGCTGCTCTCATTAAGGCTTCCTTACTGAGGTAAAGCAGATCTCATCGTTTAGGCCCAAGTCTTTCTTTCGTTTATGTATACGCCGAGGTACTTATATTGCTTCACTATGGGTGTGACTTGCTGTAGAATTGACACTGCGTAACTGCTGGTCTCTTCATTAAAGATCATAATTCCCGATTTCTCAGTGCTAAACTTAAGGCCTAGATTTGTCGCAGCGTTGCCACATATATTCGGGAGTGTCTGTAGATCTTTAACAGTGTCCACTAGTGGCACTTTGTCGTCTACATACACCAGTCCGTGGACCTTCTGTTGCACCATTTGTCCATTACGCATGCCGGATAAATCAAGCCCTAATTCACTGTCTTCCAGTCGACTTTGTAGGCCCTTAACATAAAGCGCTGTTCCCCACCAAGATGGGCACAGCGCAGCCACTGGGCTAATGAAGACGCAACGCTTCTCAAGGATTGCTGGTGAGTGTCACTGAGGCGCGCAGTGACCATTTATATCGAGCACCGGCACTGTCATCCAATTTCTTAAATTACGGTAGAGTGTTGAGTGTAGGAGCGTCGAAGAACAGTTTTTTTTTTTACTCTCTTGAGTGCTTTCCTTTACTCGCGCGCGGAACTTCGCATATTTGATTGTCTCCAGTGTCTTTCAATATTTTTCTATTTTCAAATCTTGCTTGCCCGGCTAAGAGGAGTAGCCGCCACAAATAAACGAACCAGCCTCTTCTTTAATTTTATATTAATATTAATAAAAGGATAATAAGGGAATCAGTATCGGCGTCAAACTTAAGCATCCTCTTAAGAATCGAACTCTTTATTGGGCGAACTTGGTCCCAGAAGACGGGCATCACTCATCTCACAACGACAGTGGCGATCACAGTCATCTGGCACTAAATCTGATTTCATGGGTCAACTCTGTCGACTCCTTATACATGTAAGTACAAACGTACTACATTCCAAAGTAATCGCTTGCTCGCGTACAATCAAGAATGTACTATACAGTATTCACATCGCACGTGCAATCTGATTGGACGAGACTTTTCGCTATAGAATAAGTGACACTGTACCGAGTGTTTTTCTTGAGGTGAACTATTTTTTTTAATTAGAGAAATAAAAATCACGGTGACCTTACTGCCATCACGCGTGTGTCCGGTTTAGCCGTCTCTAAGTAAGGAGTAATTTGCGCCGTTATGAACGTAATTTAGGACGGTACATTAATTACATTTTTAAATAATGATCTTAGATGGCTAAAGCAAATTAGCATGTTGCAGCTCGTCCTGTGCATTATCTGCCTAAGCGAAGAAAATTTCATTAAACATGATCCTGTAAGATCTGTGAACAAATATTTTACGTTTGAGGGCTCGCTGATAGCGGAACCACTGGAGGACAACGAGAGGACATGGCATCAATTCTCAATGAAATGGCACTTGAGGTGGAGGCGTACGCAGTCTTGATTCTTTGTGTTGCGCTAGCGTCTCAAATGTCTCGGTTTAGTGTGCGCCAGGCGTTATGCCCCTTTCGGTGGCAAATGCCAGCCTGCGTCTTTCCTCAAATCTCTCTGTCCGTTGCATATGCGCTTTCAAGAATAATAATAATAATAATAATAATAATAATAATAATAATAATAATAATAATAATAATAATAATAATAATAATAATAATAATAATAATAATAATAACAACAACAACAAAGAGCAGCAAATAAGAAGCAAGATGGAAAATAGGCTTCATAATTTGTATTACTCCTACTCATGTAACATCGCATCAACGTCTTCATCCCAAGCACTACTGGACTCCGGAATATTTACTCTGGAAAATAAATAAATACACAATAAGATACGGTTTAATGGAAGTGACAGAAGTATGGATCATTATAATGTGCAGTGCCGTTAAAAACAGGACGTGCGCGTGCTGCCACGGTAGTGAACTTCACATATCAGCACGGCGCGTAATGCACGCGTGACCGCGAGAAACGCATCTCTAAAAGGGCACTGAAAATAGGCACCACTGAACTGTGGAGGTAGCTTAACGCACCCGGCGTACGCACTTAAACCTCCTCAACATGATTATATCCGGTCTGCAGGAGGACCAACGACCGTAACGCTCAAAATATATGTAAAGATCTCGAAAAGCCATGTTTCCTCATAGCTATAACGAGCCCGCCTGCTCTGTATGTATTTCCGCGTGGCTCTATACAAGCATACAATGCGTGGAAATTGGTGGAAGTTTTCCGAAGGTTGTGTGAATGAAGCGCACTCATTACACATTCTTTACTTACTAAACAATATAGAGCGCTACGCGCGCGCACCCACAAACATTATATATATATATATATATATATGTGATGCTAGCTGCGAAAAGTAGTCGCACACTTTCGAAACTACACCCCAGTGCGTATTTCATTCAAGCTGTTTCACTTCTTCCGGCTATACTTCCAGCAAACGCCCGGGACTGCAGAAAAGTGCAGCTTGACAGCGTGGCTTGAATTCCGCACGATTCAGTGCATGTATAGGCGTGCCCTTGGCAGTCGCCGTAATGCACTTAAGAGAGCGTGGCCGCAGCATCTCTAGCACTGAGTGCGGGAGGCGGAAATCTAGGCCTGGACCGACGTTTTGAACGCATTTTCTGCGAAGTGATAAAGTAAACAAGCGTCGACGACGGGCGATGTGGGTGAGGCTTTTTCCCAAAATCGATCCCTTCCGCCACCCTCGAGGTCCGAGCGCGAGGGGTGAGGCAACACCTCGCGCGCAGTCAACATGTGGTCGGTGAAACGCACATTGCGTTCGACGAATACGTTTACGAGTGACGAATACGCGCGTGAACTGCTGGTACAGGGTACCACGATGCTGCGCAAAGACTTGGTTTCTAAATAGCCCCGTCAGACAGCATATAGCTGAAGCCTTTGGCACAGCCGATATTAATGATAACCTATCAATGCTCGTTCGTTGCTTGAGATATTCGTTCACTTCCATTCACTTCCAAGGGAAAAAAAAGCGACAATGGCGTAACTACACGTAGTCAAATCATTATTGTTTATGACATAACAAAAATTCCGCACACGAATACAGTTTGTTCACTATGACATATGCAACTTGCTTCAGTAATGAGCGCGCTCATTTTGTGACTGAAGGAAAGCCGAGCAGAAAAGTTTATATACCGCCATCAACGCGTTATCCGCACAAGCATTCTACTTCGAAGTTAGCGCCATCCCTAAAATATGTACATTGGACTCAGTGCAAAGATGCCACGGGCGCACTGCCGATATTTTATGGGATTTTTCCAGCATATGAATCACCATGGTTCATTAGAAATCGGTGTATACGTAAGCGAAATGAAGAGCATGATGCCTAAATTTCACACAGAGCCGTCGATAATGCGCAAACAATGGTTCTTGGCTCCCATGTGAATGATAAGGTATACTGTTTTCACTTATTGCGAAAACCTGCGGATAAAAGTAACGACGACGCACAGACACCTCATGGATGTCGAGGTACGGTTATTTATTTATTATTTTTGGCAGTGCCGCCTGGTGCAGTTGCTACTATAGCAAATAATATTGCTGAAATTTTCTGTGCGTTCCTCTGATGCATGTTATTCTCCTTGTTGGCACCTAGAGACAAGGCCTTCGCGGTAAATTTCAATTAGGAGAAGGCAACATGTCAGAAGCCTTAAAGTCTGCCGCATTCAGGGCACCGATACGTGCCCCCTGTAGTGCCAGGCGGCACATTTGTTAATTTCACTCGGAATTTTAGCGCTCTTTGTTAGGCGAGCAACCTTAGAGATAGTTAAGGTAACATCGTTTATGTGCGCAGTTACATGACAAGCTGAAATTACGTTCGCCCCTATTTGAGGCCTGCCATCTCAGTTAAGCGCGCTGACTGAGAAATCTGGGATGTCCACTTCCACAGGGGCCGTGGCACGTTCTTCCCAGAACCTTCTCGAAGACGCATTTTGTTGCGTTTTACCTCTTACGCGTAGTGTAAGCACGGTCGAGTGACTGTCTCTGCAGCAGCGCTCACGCAAGGGTCATGTAGCTTCATTATCGATGAACAAATGCGTTTATCACCGTGAAGCTGCCGTCATTGCGATCTGGCCTCCGTCCTAAATTGGCTAAAAACAAAATATCATGCCCACTACGATACATCCGGCGCTCAGCCAATATTGCCAGGCTTTTCAAGATGTTTCGGAAGTACGGGCTGAATCTCTATAGCCCCGATGGCCGCATAAGAAATCGCAATAGTGATAAAGGGTTATTTTTATACAATAACGCTAAACAGCAACGTCCGCCCGATATCCTATATTTAAGAAGGTGCTTGCAGGTGCCAATTACTAAGAAACAAACAAAGCTTAATTGGCGCACAGGGTGCATGCTAAATTCTTCGCGAGCCCATCGATTGAGCAACATTTGAACAAAACGTGATCCTTAACAATTGAGTGTAAACTCTGAAAAAAAAAAACTGAACATGGAGTGTTCCTTTTACCTCACGTATTGTGCCTTCGCTTCAATTAAATAGCTGACTCTTTCATTAAGAAAGAGCTATAAAGTATTGCCCAGATCAGCTCCCCACGATGAGCTTATTAACTACTGTGAAGCCGTGCGTTTCTTTCTTTCAGCCCAGTAATAGCATATAATAATTAATAAATGATGAAGATTCACTACGAGGACTCCCCACGAATATGCAACTGCTCTTCTCTTCTGCATTCATTAACCCATATCATCGGCTCCTCTCGTTATCGGCTTTATATCTTCGTAGTTGCCAGCTTCTTCTAAATTAAACTTTCTCATTTAGTACATGTTTCTGCCACGCCATTCACAATAGCAGTAATTAGAATGTCACGGGGATAAATGAAACGGATAGGAATCCTGTATGACAAACATTCGCTTTGTACGTGGCAATTTGCGCGAACAAAAACAGAATCCAGTGATCTTCAGTCGGTCTCTGCATGAAAGAAGTAGAAAACTTTTCTTTCGGTGGCGGTTTGCCATCAAGCGCTTCATCGCCGCCCGAAGAAGTCGAACAGGCGCAAACATGTTGGGGCTGGCGTCCGCAACCGAATCAACTCAGTGGCCTACAGCAAGTGACAGCAACTTCACCGTTCTCAATGAGCTAGAATGCAGTTCCGTCCGCACTGATAAATATGTGCTGCCATGCAGTCGAGTTATTTCAGAGCGGAGCGGTCGGCGACGTCGCAGGCTTATAGGTACTCACGACGGGCGTCCACTGTGGCAGTCTCATGGCTGCGTTGGTCTTTCCGCGTACACTGTCGTCGGGTGCTCGACAGTTCTCTGACGCGACCGCAGACCGTCGGTGCGGTGGAAGTGTTCTCTTTCTCCCACACTGCCTCCTTTCCCGCCGGGTTCACCGCCCCAACGCTTTGGGAGAATTAGCGCCTATTCGCGCCACTGCCTTACCAGCGCCTAGCGCAGCGCACACTGGGAGCGATTTGTGGTGAGCTTCGCCTCGGCTCACTGCACCCGACTGACGAGAGCCAGCGCTGCTGCGCGTTAGTCCGTGGTTCTTCTTTCTCGCGCCCAGTGTTCTTGCATTTCTTTTTTGTCCTTCTTTACTATATCGTCCTTTTTTTCTCGGGCGCAGCGGAATTCTCATTATTATAGGTGCTGACCGTTCAGTCTGTTTTATAAATATCCGCGAGCGTAGCACCCCTTTTGCGAGGCAATTCTGCCAGATCGATCTCTTCTCGCGGTAGAATGAAAAAAAAAGGTATAACAAAGATAGTGACCGACGCGGCGCACTATCATGCATACTCCAACTGCACTCATTGTGTCCACGCTGCCCTATCGCTCTCACGCGGCGGTGAAAAATCACCCCCGGCAGGAACGATTTGTCTTCGAGGCCGCGCGAAGTAAACCGTGGGAGTTGCGGGCACCTTATTACACGAAACGAGTAAAAGGTGAGAAGTTTTGGTCACCGAAGGCTACAAAGCCTGGCTGAGAAGAAGAAGCCCAAAGGCCAATAGTTGGACACGGAAGAAATCTTCTCTACATGATGCTCAGAGAGACCGAAAAGAACATTTCGTTTATCCTAATTTAATACAGGACGATTTATACTGCCCAGCCCAAAAACACGATTCACTTAAGCGATTCCTTTTAGAGAGCGCCCCACTTAGAAATTCCGATGCCACTTTATCACAACACGCACACAGTTTTATATGAAATAAAAAGAAGTAAAAGAAAAGAAAGAAAGACAACAGTCTTGACTGTATGTTTGCATAGAGGAAGGAAGACCTTCAAATCAATTGAATTTCGCCTGTTTAAGAAAGCACGCAGAGACATAAGATATTTAAATACAGATTTCGTTTTTGAAAAACGTTCACGTTCTGTCACTTAATAAAAATGACTAACCCCGACAATGGTTAATAATTCCTAATAACAAATAATCTGATAGCGGGTATTATTTGCGGTCATTCAGACCAATTTGGAATAATTTTTGTTCAGCAACATCCCATAGTGTTCCTCTCAGTTCGGAAGTACTATTTCACGTTTTGTGACTACACACTATGAACATTCTTAGTATACTAAGGAAAATATGATGATCGAAATAACAATGTACCGTTCTGAAATATAGACAAAGTCCGGGGCAGGCTCAAAGTCGCTGAAATAACAAGACTAGTTTCATAGGAGAATCCTTGTGCATACGTATATAAAAAAAAATATTTTTTAGAAACAATATAAAAACCGCCAGCAACCACTCTTTTATCGAACATAAACGAGTGAAAGCGCGATAGTAGTGCACTCGCAAACCCTCCCCATTCTTCATTAACCATACAGTACAGTTTCGCTACGACGTAGGAACAATGCTGGGTGCGGCGGACAAAAATAAAAATACTCTCCCCCTTCCAAAAACAAAAAAAAAGAAAGAGAGAAAAGGAAAAGAAAGGCGGAACATGCAGCTACCGCTTTGCAATGTGGCAGCACAACACCCCTGACAGGTACGTGAAAAGTATGCGGCCATGCGGCACCCCTTTCCATCCTCCCTTCATACCAAAGCCACTACCGAACCGTAACCGAAAGGACACTGCTTCACTAGGGTGCCTCAATGTCCTCCTCGCCCGCCGTTCCGTTCAGGGTGGGGACATTCTTTGAAGGAGCTGTCGCCGCCGAGGCACCATGGGCATCACACGCCACAGTCGCCACTTATAGCCTTGTGGGATACGCCGTCTGTCTTATTGTTTTTTCGATCATGCTTTACAAGGTCGCCCCAGGTGGTTCCAAACTCTTGAGCTTCCCCCTGTAATTTAAGGCAGGAATGTACTGAAAAAAAAATCGCCTCTCGCAGTTTCTTCTTGCCCAGTAACTGGCCTGAAAAGGCGGACATAGATCCCACGCAAGATCGTGATACAAATATAGCTTATAAATAAATAAATAAATAAATAAATAAATAAATAAATAAATAAATAAATAAATAAATAAATAAATAAATAAATAAGAGATTACGTTTCCAGTGAGGGGTTGTGGTATGAGTTATACTTAGAGGGAATCCACCTGACTTTAGCGAGGCTTTCGAGTTATCCGCCCCCCATGATGCGCTGGCTTTCTAGGTATAAGCGCTCTTAAAAGCTTTCTTGACACGTTCCCGGGACAAAATTACGTTGCTTACCGAGTCTTTCTTATACTCATATGGGGGGGGGGGGGGGGGTAATATTTTTATTTGTGTATTTTGCTTCTAACTAACAGGTACTAAGAACGCTATGTTTGCCCACATAAAAATTTAATGGAACTTAACGATTTTTGCGCTCTGAGCTTTCACGTCTTTTGATCCGTGGGAGTTCCGCCTGCTACGCCGAAGTGCTTATGTGATAAAAAAATTCCAGTAGGCAGCCACTGCTGTGATCTTTAAAAAATGTGCGTGCGCGTGTGTGTGCAGTGGAACATTGATCCTAATAGAATTGCCTCGAGAAATGTCCATCGCTATGATAGCAGTTACTGCTAACTTCTACTTTGTTCTGTTCAAGCCGCTAAAACAGTGATATAAACGTCATACAAGACATACAAATTCTGAAAATTGCGCATGAAGTCACAGTTCAAAATAATTTGGCCAGCTAAGGCGAAATAATTAAAGCTTGTGTAATATAACGGAATAAGTAGCAGTTTGTTCTGAAATAGTCATTATTTCTCTGGTGACTGCGTTAAGAATTTTTAAGAATACTATAAAAATCAATGTGATAAGAACATTTAAGAATACTATAAAAACCAATCTTCAAATGTAAGCGGACGCAAATTTTCACTTAGTCCAATTTTGGAGCTTGTGAGAACTATATTGAAGCGTAAAAATAACTGCGTCTGTGTGGTGTTTGAAAACCAGCATCATTCACTTGTAAAGGTGAAAGTAGAATTTATGCCAGAGTTTATAGTTTTAGGGTTACGAAATCCCACGATATATTCAGCTGGAATTACACAGAATCGGACAACAATATAAGAGCTTCAGGAATTCGAAATCAAACAGCAGAAAGACCACCTAGCTTAATACGTCCTTTCGCTGACATTTAAACCTTTTTTAAAGTATAGCCCGAATAAAAAATAATCTAATATTCAATATATGCATTATGTCTTCAATTTATGTGTTTTAATGTATAAAAGGAACACACGGGCCATCAGGAACGTTCTAGGTTACGGATAAATTTTGACTACGTGCACTTCCAGTAACATTATCTCAACTCAACCAAGACGACTGTTTTTGCATTATAACCCCCACAGAATACAGCGTCCACAGTTGGGAATCGAACTCGAGGCCTTCCGCTCAGCAGTAGAATACTATAGCCACCGTGGAAGGTAACAAATTACGATGAAAACCTGCGTCGAAACAGGAAGCAAGACAATGCATAAAAGCGCATATGTCGTAAATGGAGAGAGAGAGACAGAGAGAGAGAGAGAGAGAAGAAAATATAGCAACGCCAACGTCACACAGCGCAGTGTACCCGTGGGTAACGGCTTCTTACTCATAGACGCGTTACTCGGAGCAGTGGCATAGAGCGGCGTCTCGAACTCTTCCTCCGAGCTCTGACCCGATTTTCGGCGCCTAGGCAGCGCGATGGGAGAGAAACAATGACCGCAACAAAGAAGGAACGCGACGGGCGCATAAAGAGACGTGACTGGGCCGCCTGCAACAAAGATTACGCTCTGGTTGCTGGCCACGACATGCACGGGCCCGCGCGCATGGCGTGCACGTCTACACGCCGCAAGGGAGGATCCGGCTGTTGCGCGCACGGCGCTTCCGTGGAACGTGAGCTCGCGAGACCTTGCCCGCCGCTCCCCTTTCGCTGATAGGCGGCGCATCGCGCGGACAGCGCTTCTGCGGCGATCACGGGAGGATTGGACTTGCTGAAACAAAGGTGGCCGGCCTCGAGCGCTGTGGTGACGGGCACTCGATAGCTGGGCTCTCCCGTGTCCCCGACTCGGGATAAGAGAATGAGCCCCGTGGGTTGCTTGCAGAAGAGAAGGAAAGAACAATGAAGGCAAGATCCCGGCTTAAGCCTTGCTTGCAGCCAGAAGAACAGCCTTTGTTGGGGTCGCGCCGATAAGTCCGTACTTGGGCGGGTGGTAAATAATAAAGCCGCATTTATTCAGCTTCAATTACATATTCGCCGAGCAGCGGCTGGTCAGTGGGGGGGCCGAATCGCGTGCCTTTTCCCGTCTGCTGTGGCTGAATTTTGATTTCGGTTCTTCTTTTTCTCGCTATTTTTTTTTTTTTGTCTATAGCTTGCGTGTTGGAATGGCGCATATAATATAGCCCTATATTGCGAAAAACTTGCACTAATGAATTAAACTAGCGTTTTGTATTCACTCAGAATAGAGAGCTTTAAACAATAGTAACAGCAACGTTTCCACTAATAGATATAAGAACTGTAATACAGTACTTTATATTGTGTCTTTATAGCCCACAAATTGAGCACATTTAGTACCAATTTATCGGCATACTAGTTATTGTCGCGCTTGTTCATTTACTCAGGTGACTATCCTGAACTTTCATCATATTCTTAGAGCATGCCATTCAGGAACTCGCCAAACATATGCATTCCGTTTTCGTCTATTTATATTTTGAGCTTATCTATGCAATGCAACTATTAAAAAAAAAAGGTAATATATATTTCTTGATGAATCAATATCGGGACACGAAATAACAATTTTGAACTTATTATTTTCGTATAAAACAAAAGCAAGTATTCGTACTCTGATGAAAATTGCCTGTAGAGAGACAGACAGAGGAAAGAGGAAATGCAGGGAGAAAGATCCGGTTTGCTACCCTACGCTGGGGAAAGAGGAGAGGGGGAGGTAAAGTGATAACAAAGTAGAGATAAAGAAAGAAAGGAGCATAGACATACAATCACAGTCGGTCACTGTCGCCGCATACTGTCACCGCACAGCACAGTAGCATTTGCAGCACTATGAACATCTGTTCATGCTATCGCCGCTTGTTCAATTCTGTTGCCCTTAAATACTGCAACAGTGCCCTCGTCGCCCTCTGCTGCGATGCCCCCCCCCCCCCCCCCCCTTTGTGATAGCGGCAATTTAATATAAGTTCCTCTGTTAGAGGTGTTCGGTCAAAGCGTGCTATCGCGATTGCAAGCGATCGTCTGCGTAAACTATAGCGAGGACAATCACAGAGAAGGTGCTGAAGGAGGAGGAGGAGGAAAGAACTTTATTGGGTCTTGAGGAACCCCTTCCCACCCACTCTTGGTTTAGTGGTCGGCAGGGGTCGCGGGCCGCACCCACGTTGGGATGGGAAGCCCGTGAGCCTCCGCCCTTTCGTGAGCCCTCTGGACGGCCCGAAGCTGGGTCTGGTGGTCGTCGCTTCGCAGGGCGTCCATCCAGTCTTCTTCTTTGCTGAACACGGTGCCGCTTAACGCGGAGCATTGCCAAAGCATGTGCGATAGCGAGCAGTACGATTCGCCGCAATCCGGACATTGCGGCTCTACGTCCGGTGAATAAAGGCTCATTCTGCCTCTCGAGGGGAACGACCTTGTTTGCAGCATTCTGAATATAGATGACTGTGGTCTAGTAAGTTTAGCGTGGGGGAGCGGGAAGGTCCTCCTCGACAGCTGATAATGTGTTGTTATTTCGTTGAAGGTGAGCAGCGGGTCTCGGTGCTCCCCTCCCTCCCCGCCACTTCGCTCACCACGATCGCCGCGGTGCGTGAGTCCTCGCGCGCGTCCGTGTGCCAGCTCGTTGGCGTTGGGAAAGTCGGGGTGCACGTCGGCCCCCATGTGGGCTGGAAACCATTTGAGGATGTGATGACCCGCGGCTCCCTCACTGCCGAGGACGGCCGCTGCTTTCCGCGATATCGAGCCCGAGGCGAATGCTCTGGCCGCCGATCGCGAATCTGTGTATACGTATGGACGTTCGGGGTCCCTCATCGCCATGGCTATTGCCACCTGTTCGGCCACCTCGGACGTTACCCCCTTGACCGATGCTGCGTTGATGATCGTACCATCCCAACGTATCGAGACGGCCGCGTACCGGTCGCTGCGCCCGTACTGGGCCGCGTCTACAAATGCCGCCAGTCCCGGACAGCTGGCGGTCGATTTCAGCAGTGCTCGGGCCCTCGCCTTTCGGCGCCCCTCGTTGAATTGCCGGTGGACGTTTCTCGGAAGCGGTTCTACCTTGAAAGTGCCCCTGACCGCCGCGCTGAGCGCGACGCTGCGTGCGTTGCACTGCTGAAGAGTCTCCTCGTTACCACAGTCATCACACGAGGCGTCGTCGGCCCATCCGATTCGGAAAGCAAAAGACTTGGTGAAGGCCACCCCTAGCCATATTCGACAAAGCAGGGTAGCTTCGCGACGGCAGAGTCCAGCTGGAATGCAAAGGCGTAAAAAAGAGTCTAGGTTCTGCAGCCGGTTGTATTGCCTGTGGTTTCTTATACGGCATACGGTGTCATCGTGAGTACTTTTTCTCTTCTCAAGTATGTTTTGGTTGGGAATTTTGTGCATAGAACAGGCAGAACAGCGAGCATGACAACTCTTCACGTAATGCCAACAGACTACTGGGCGAACGGACTTGATGAGGAAAACTTGGATGAACCTGTCACGGTAGCTTACAGTGCCTATATAAAATTGCGCTGCTGAGCTCGAGGTGGCGGGTTGGATGCCGGCCGCGGCGGCCGCATTTCGGTACGGGTGAAATGCAAGAACGCTAATTAGATTCAGATGCAGGTCCAAGAGACTAGTCAAAATTAATCAGGAGTCACCAATTATGGCGTACCTCAAAGTCATACCGTGGTTTCTGCACGCACAACCCTCTTTTATTTTTTAAATATTAAAGACAGAACTGAGCACTTTTTGTCGTCACCTGTAACTCCGTCAGTTTCCTTACGTTTGACCCTGTTCCTTTGTCATTGTCAAATAATTTATTCTAAGGGACCGCGACGTCATAGATAACGAGCAAGCCGATGTGTGTGTGTGTGTGTGTGTGTGTGTGTGTGTGTGTGTGTGTGTGTGTGTGTGTGTGTGTGTGTGTGTGTGTGTGTGTGTGTGTGTGTGTGTGTGTGTGTGTGTGTGTGTGTGTGTGTGTGTGTGTGTGTGTGTGTGTGTGTGTGTGTGTGTGCGTGCGTGTGTGTGTGTGTGTGTTCCTAAGGAAACACGTTTCTTAATTCACCCGTTAGTCTGCATGCTCTCTTCCCCGCATTGTCACTCAGATGGAAGACGTCTCTATAAACTTGACGCCATGGTGGCCTTGACGTCTACCTTCACTTCAGCCAGGGGTACGCCATTTAAATACGACATGCAATATCCGAAGCTATTTGCTCCTGTGCCCGCAGCGGATGCGCACCATTTGGTTTAGGCATGCTCTTGAACAAAGACTATTCGTGAAAAGGTACTCAGTGCCATTAGCTTACAAGCTGACCAACATGGTAACTACGAACGATGACTCATGGACAACACATTTTATAAGTGTCCCCTGCAGTAAGTATATGCACGAAACAGCCATCATGTATTTATTTAACATCTTACATTCACCATGTCATGTTACAGCCTATGTCGTGTGCAAGCCGCAAAACTTTCTCGTAAAGAAAAACACCTCACCGGTCCACACCAAGTATCTTCTCGTTTGGCCCTCAGCATCCCGGCCATATGTTTCCACATGATAATACAACGGCAGGGAATCTTTCGTCGTTCACTGTATACACTTGCGAGGATACGCGCTGCGCCTTGCGATCGATGTTCATTACGTCAAGACAAGCCGACAGAGTAATCGACTCAAAACACTGCCGACAAGGTTTACAGGGGCGCTATAACGTAAAACTATTCCAAACTTTTCTATTCCAATTCTGCTATCAGCCCTCCACGATTGGTCAAAAACTTTTTTCGACCACCCCCACTTCACCTGTCTGTCACTCGACGTCACGAAAACCGCGATACTTCCCCATCTGATATGATGTGTACACACTGATTATGCATGATTTGACAGAAAAAAGAAAAAGAGTTATTTCTGATTCGACCCCTTTTCGCCATTCGCCCTCGGCTATTGGTAAAAAGTTTTCGGGCTGCACCCACTTCACCTGCCTGTCACGCGACGTCACAAAACCGCAAGAACTCACCGCGTCAAAGTGACGTGTACGCGATAAAGATGCATTAATATGACGAACAAAACTGCATTTTCTTCGGAATAGCCGCAGGCTGCCCCGTTCCGAAAGGAATAGAAGATGGCTGCCGCCGATCGCTCAGACGCTGGCTACTCGCACCTGCCGGAGAGCATGGGTGTATTTGCGTATAATAAAACTTCTTGCGTGGCTGTGTAACGTTTTCGAGCACTTTCGGCACGTTTACCCTCTCGTCTGCCAACTCTTTGCTGAGGGTCCGTTTTAGCGTCATTCTTGAGCTTCCGTTGCATGCCGCCGCGATTTTCGACCAGCCACCACAAGCTAAATAAGGGAAAGCCGACCAATCGTAGGTGCCGGCACCACCCTCCTCGTCCGGTTATCGACTTTCAGTGCAGTGGCTCGGCCCCATCGAATCCCTCTCCACTTGAACGTTCTCCTCGCCTCTTGTCAGCCAATTAGATACGACAGGCCGCTCAGTGTAGGCAATGTTATTCGTTTTTCAAGCAAACAAAAGTGACCTCCTATGAACGAGAAGAGCGTTTGATTGGTTTGTTCAGACAACCCTGCGGGTGACCGCCCGGTGCTTGCGTTGGCGGTTACGCAAATTTGACGTCGGGAGATTGGAATAGAAACATATTGGAATAGTTCTACGTTATAGGGCCCCAGTACTACTAAGGCCTGGGGTGCTATGCAGGATGCGCCGAGTTTGGCGAAACTCGGGATCTTCACGAGCTCTGGCGACACCCCAAGATGAAAGCACGAATGGTACCGAGACACAGTTTATCTTTCGACAAGCCTCCAGCACCTCCAGTTTCATTGGTTTATCTAGATTCACTGTGGCTGGCTATCATTCCTTGGGCGTTGCCTTCTGGGCGGTCGACAAACTGGGGCTCACGTGATCATACCGTCGGTGCATGGTCGTGCCTTCTTTCACTTGTTTGTCGTTCCACCGAGTGCATTACATGCACAAGCGAGTCATAAAACAAACGCATTTAGTACAATATTATTAGTTAGTTTAACGTGGTTTAGAAGCATTTTAAAGCTTACAACATGTACACTGAATGTGCATTAGACTAATTTGTAATTTAGTACGCTTCGCATTATACCACGAGGGAACGCTGTGGTGGCGTCATGACATTCATTCACCGGGCGAGCATGGCGGCTAAGCATCGGAGGCGCCCAGTGTAAACAAACTCGTACAACGAGCTTGCAGAGCGCGACGTAGTGATCAGGCTCGACGATGACCACTATTTCTTGGATAGTTCTGTTCCTCCGTGAGCAATCTTTCCGTGCACCCCGAAAGACTGCCAATAGCTTCGGCGATTTTACAGATCGCAACGCGCACCTTCTGTTCACGGCGAAGTGCTGAAGAAACAACCTCTCTGGTGCTGCTTCTGCGAGTGCGCTGAGTTCCTCCACTCTGCGTGACTGCGAGCGTCACGAACATTACATAGTGTGGGCAAAAGGCAGACATCCTATATAGCTACGATGCGACAAGGAGGTGGTACCGACGATGGATCTCGCTACCAACACAGTGAAGGAGACATCGACAAACTGCAGATAAGTATATTTCTACTGTTTCATATTTAGCATACTAAGAGTGCACGGATTAAGTCACTTTCGTAGTAACGAACTGAATGTCCAGCAGTTTAAAGAAGGCAGTGAGAACTAATGAGTGTTCGTGATTTTACATGCAAGTGGGCCCGCGAAAATATGGAAAAGATGAAGGTAACCTTCACTAACTTGGTGAGATAGCAGAAATTCATGAGTCACATTAAGCCCGCAAAATTTATGGAAGAGTATCTTTATCCAGGTGAAATATCAATAGCAGGTACTGATATAAAGCAGGAAACTTATACAAAAATTTCATGGGTTGAACAGCACATGGAAGGCATTACCGAATCGTGATCGCCACGTTACCGATATCCTTGAAAAAAGTCTAGAATCATTGCATTCCACCGGTTATGCAATATGGGACATAAACCTGGAAATTAACAAGGAAACTTGAGATGTCAAGGACTGTGCAGAAAGCGAAGTAACAAAAATTGTTGGAGATAGCATTAAGGCAGGAAGACAGTGGCGTAGTAGACCGTGGCAACTGATATGCTAGTTGAGATTAAGAAAAAAGAAGGAATCGGCAGGCAGGCCATGCACGTATTCGATCACTTGCTGCCAATTCAAAACAGGTGATTACATAAGCATGACAGAATGGATGTCAAGGAGAGAGAACTACAGCCGAGGATGGTAGAAAATTGCGTAATGGGACAAAAATATGATATTTGTAGGCATAGGATGCAATCAGCTCGTATAAGACGGGATTGTAGGGTGAGGCATTTGTTTTGCAGCGAACAAAAATAGGTTTGTGGTGCTGACAGTAGAGACTCGTGAAGGTGCGGGGCCACCTCAGCTGCTGGCACACTAATCAACATGACAATTGGCTCTGAAAAAGAAAACCTCAGTTATGAAAAATAAAGCAACGTTGTCCCAACGCATTGTTTTATTATGCATACTACATTAGAGGCTTCCACAGTTAAGGGCACTTAGTACTAATAGTGCAACGAGCATTTTTCTTTGTAAATATTGGTTTGTATGCGGCTGATTCATTCCAATACACTTTTTTGCAGCAAAACGTTCTGCTGCTGGAGGCACTCAACCACCTGGTGGCAGTAGGCGAGCGCCAGGCACGTGCTCTTGAGAGTGTGGCAGAGGTTCAGAGGGCTGCTCTGCAAGAGTAGTATCAGTGCCCTCACTGCTCTCCTGTCGAGCCCACAGAAGGCACCTTATAAAGGAGCATTCAGTTTAATATTTTGTTTATTATTCAAGAACATGAATAAGATTATTGCAGTAAACATTGTGCTGTGCATATTAGGAGACTTGTAACATGCACTTGGTGTCCCTTCAAAATAGGCAAAAACGTAAGACAACCTGTGTCACTCTTGGACCATGTAAATAAAAAATACACTAATGCAGCATACACATCATTGTGCTGTTTGTTCTTTCTATGTGCAAGAATACATTGTGTGTTGATTAGCCACAATATGGAACAGTGCGTGTAATTCACAATGAAGACAGGAAACAGCAGGAGCTTAATGCTATCACCTATAGACTGTGCATATAACTGCAACACTCCCCGATTCAAATGTGCCATTACATGCATGTTCGATACCACATATTCTTTAACATTGTCTTATAATTGCATGTACTATATTTCACACATCTTAAGCCCTTGCATAGCACACTTCTGATGTATCCATTTCGTAGGCCAAATAATTGTACACTTTGTCCTTTTGTGTTGTATGAAAAGCAGCATCCTTTACAGTCGGATAAAACTTCAGGAGAGGCCCCACCCAGATGACCAAAGCGCAGCAGCCGATTGCCTCCACGTCTAAAGAAATAGTCCCTCTCCAACTAGTCTGTCCGGCGGCACGACGTCAGTCTAGAGTGCGTGCCCATTGGTGCGGGCTTGTGTTCACCTGCCTTAAAGTACAGATTCCGCAGCCTCCTAAAGTTGAATCCGACTATAGAAACACGTAATGCCTTGCACTAGTTGCATAGACTTCTGCAACTTGATAGCACACAATGATCAGGAGCAGAAATCTGTAAAGGCATCCAAGCAAAGCTGGCTGGCCACACTTCCATTATGAGGGGCTGTAAAAAGGTTTCGCCAAATATTCCCATGACATCCTTGAAAAAGAGGTGGTGTTTGGCACTTCTTTAGAATCAAAAACAGATTACACTGAATGTTGTGTAGCACGTCAAAACAAACTGAGCTTGGTTATCTGCACAGCATGTAATGGGAGGTTGTGCTTCACATAGGAAACAAACTGCTCTGTCCAGTACAATATTGAGGCCGGTATGGCACCTATTATGTCAACAGTGTCTATATACAAATTACACTTCTCACAGGCCATTGATTTTACCATTATTTTTGTATGATGGTTCTTTCAATCAGTGCTTGTATTACATGAGCAGGTGGATTTGAAAGCAAAGCTTTGTTTGCAAACCTTTCGACTTCCATAATTGTGTGGCAAGGCACTGGCATGTTGTCGAATAGCTGACACTTCCTCGGTCCTGCACCAAAGAAGCCCAATGCTCTATTTGAAGTTGGATCGCACAGCAATTCAACGGCACACAAAGAAGAGTAACACACACAGCAAAGCATTCTGCTGAGTGTATTTCTCTTCTTTGTGTCCCGTCGAATTGTTGTGCAATTAAACTTCAAGCTTCTATACCAATACACCGTCTTCAAGCTCACCAATGCTCTAGTTATTAGGCCACAATGGTGCACATCTTTGAAATTTCCCAACACAAATTAGCTCTCCAAAAAATGACAAATGTTAAATTTTGCAGCACAAGTGTATATAAGCACGTGCCATATTCTTTACCACTAAACTCACAGGAATCAAAGGGGCAAGCATTAACCAGCCTTGCTGCTGCCGTTACCATTATCATCATGACACCAATGGAAAGACAGTGCCACGTTTCAGTAAAGGGAGTGCTGGAGGAAAAGGTGTGACAGCGAGGGCTTACAATAAAAATAACGGTTACGAGACATGTTCAATGCCAATATATGCTGCATGTCGCTCAGCCTACTTTGGCATTGCGGCAAGCGTTTACTCGTTTGAGCATATCACGTTTTGTGTAATCATTGCTATAAAGCTGTAGAAATGGTCTATTTGCTCTGCAATATTTATTTTTATCATGGTGGGTTAAATACCCACTTTTCATTGGCATCTGCACCACATTTCTCCCGATATGTAATTTTGCCTTGGTGGTTCATGGCATCTTCACGTACAGAGAGTTCTGCAGAGCATTGGATGTGCATTGTTCTACTGCTTAAGAATTAGAGCCCTATTATGAGAGGAAAATATCCAATTTATCCATCCAGAATAATGCCGCCTCCCAAAAAGAAGATACACTGAACCTCTGGCACATGCATCGACAGTGAACAGAGCAAACAATCTGAAGTATTTTCTTCATGCAAGCCAACACACTAAGATTCTCAATGCATTTTCATTTCGCCACAAATGCATAGGCACAACCGGCTTGGCGCAACACCGACATCTCGCGCTGCAACAAATTGTGCAATGCCTCGCTGTTTCATAGTGCGGCCGATAGATTACGCATGACCAAAATTCAGGATTGTGCATACTAAGTAACTTCAACCAATGAAGAACCCCAAGTTCTTTATGAGATTAGGATTCATAGGTTACTTCACACAATTTGTGATATTCATTTATCTTTTTATACTTAATTAACCTCTTTCCCAAGAAAGTGAGCCATTTGGAAGGCACCCTGACAGACAAGTAGAACAATCGGCAAACAGTCATCAACCAGCGAAAAAGTCAGTATCATAAGCAGCCGCATGTGAGATGTCGCTAACACCAAATTTAAGTCGGCTACACCGAAGTGACAAATTTGGCAATATGGCGTGTCTAAACATTGCTTCAATGTTAATCACAGTAACGCTCACATTGAAGGCGCCTTAATTCCTACGTACGTTCCGTCAACACACCCGACTACGTTCGTAATGTTCCCACGAAGTAGGCAGCATTCTTTTATATATGCCCGCTCAGCCGCAGTATTCTGGAAAGCTAGCCACCGCTTAAGCACTGCCGCATCGATAAGCGCGTCTGACACATCTCTGACACAGTTGCTAACAGTAGTTTGATGGCGTCCAATGTAACGCTCGGCGCCGACGCTTCCCTGAAAACTGCCAGTCCCGTAGAAACGGAGGGCACAGATGACTTGCTCTACGACGGTGAGCGAATGAAGCGCGCCACGCTGTCTCCGCAGACGAGAGTCTTCGCCTAGCTCGTCACACAGCCAGCGCACTGATGTCTTCGACAGGCGAAAATGACGCTGAAACTCCCCGTCGGTCATGTAGGTGAACGGGTCCGGACAGTCATACTGACGCTTGCTGCCGCTGGATGCAATGAAACAGGCTGCTGCTGCCGCCGCCATGTTCCCGAGTTGAACTCGGAGGGGGTTTCGCGATGTACGAGTTTAGCACGAGTTCGCCTGTCAATCAAAACCAGAGGTCACGCCCCGCGCGAGGCATGTAACTCTTGTGCGCGCACCCACTACAGTTGGGCCACGCCCAACTTGTCTTCCGGCAACAGCGACGCGGTGTCGAGCTGAGAGGCATCAACAATCATATTACACTGAGCCGCCGACATAAAACACGCACAACGCACTGTCATCGGTGATGTACTGGGCACCACTATCAAAAACAAAGCGTTGACTGTCGCTGGCTTATGCATACATCTTCTCGGGCTGAGATGGCCGCACAACACGGTTTCATCGCTTGCATTGTGGCGCGTAGAGCACAGTAAATAATTATCGGCACGTCACTGTAGCTGCTTGCAAGGCGTCGATGTGCCGAGGGGGACGACGATGCTGAGGAGTGCGTATACAGCAGGCGTTTGAGATGGCTGCTCTGTCATCGGTGATGAAACGGAGCCACAGCGTCGTAAACACGATCAGCGCCCGAGAATCGCTCGCTCTTCTAGACCCAGTGCAATGGCATTTCTTCCTCACAAGCACTGCGCACTCAACAGTTCCAACACCTCTCTCCGTTCGAAATCTGATTTCATAACTGCAAACAAGAGCCCTCACCTGCCAAATGCGATTGCTGCGGTGTCGTTACGATATCCATCTGCGATCGCTGCTGGCTCCAGCAGAGGTAATCCGCAAGCACCTTCGACTGCACAACACACTCATATACTGCGTACATGCGCTCAGAGGCACCTTCACTGGGCAAGCGATGACAAGCGATGAATTGTGTCGCTGGGAAGCACACACTTTTCGCAATGTATCGCAGAGGCTTCGCGCACAAAGATAAACTGATACATTTTCACTGAACTGCGTCACTACGGACTCTAAAATAACATACCGCCATTTTGCAACGACAGCCGTTGTGTCGTTTTTAGTTGCTAAAGCGGGGGCCTTATTAGCCTAGTGAAGCGCCTGCGATGAACAGCCGTACCGCGGCGCTGCGTTTCTATTCCCCTAATAGAGAAAGAGTAGCCATGACCCTCCATGGATCATGACTGACTTTATTGAGAATGGTACTGCAGCGCCCCTAGGCAACTTATCACTGTATGAACGCCCTCGTGTGTGTGACCCTCTTCAATGTATCTGCTTCTAAGCTTTCGCCTCACTGTCGCCACTCGCGGCAAGAAGTGCAAAAATTTAATAATTTGCTCGATCTCCGTTTGTCATCACAAATTTCTAGCGTTGAAAACGAAAAACAGATACTTAAAGAAATAAAAATGTTCGTTATTTTATTTGTTGTATTTTAACGTATTCGTTTGAGTGAAAGTGTAGGTGCAAGAATGCGCCGCATGTACCCTGTTCGCATTCGATGGAGGAAAGACAGATAGTGCTCGAAAGAGGAGACACGCCCTTGACGCGCCCGGGAAAGGCGTGGCAAGCGGCTGACGGCAAGTGTGCAGACAGACAGCGCGACAGTCACGGTATCGCTAAGTTGCGATAATCTGTTGATAACAATACGCGGCGCTGGCGCGTTTCGTTGTGCAGCCTTCTGCGCTTGAAACGTGGAAGCAGCGTGCCGCGCAGCGTGCGCTCATGTTGTCATACGCGGCTATTTGTCTACATATTTTTTTGCCTGCACCTTCGGCGCGTTCCGTGCTATCTCCGTTCACTGACTGCCGTCGAGCAAACTCGGGTAAAACTCGGGTGAACGAGAAACTCGGCGCATCCTGCATAGCACCCCTGTCTAACCTACATGACTGCAGTGCCAGCAGGTATCAATCAATCAATCAATCAATCAATCAATCAATCAATCAATCAATCAATCAATCAATCAATCAATCAATCAATCAATCAATCAATCAATTTTTATTATTTCACAAAATCTTTTATCACTCGAAATATACCACTGGTCTATAGGTGAACTTGCTGGAGCCCTTTCCGACGTCAGCCTCGCTGAATATGTGGATCGTCGTGGATACATAGCCTACCTTACACGCTTCATTGAAACGAGACCAACTCTGATATGCAGTGCTGCTTAAATAGCAAAATTTAAGAAAAAAATTCAGGCAGAACGAACCTTAGGTCTTTGTAACCAATATAGCTTGCGCATTACGACCAGACGCGGAGCAGAATTCAGTGACGACCGCGTCGCTCAGACAACACGGTGGGCCTTGCAGAGGAAGTATATAGAAGGTTTATTACTGCAATGGCAATTATATGGACACTTCAGGCGCATATCTGCCGTCGGCGTTGCCGTGATGTTCCGTATAACGTCCAAGAGCGATGACGTCGTCGGCGCGCGCCATATACTGTATGTGCAAGTGAAAGCGTGCGAGGGTGCAAGGCACCGGGGGTAGGTAGGGAGGGGGGTGCGTTCTACTCCGGCGGCGGCTGCGTATGGCACGGCGGCGCGCAGCCGGCGGGCCTTATCTTGAAAGCGATCCACGATGGAGACAGAGTGCGCCGAGTGCTCATAGCTTCGTATCAGCTCTGTGTTCTCGCCGCTTAGTTCGCGTGGAAGCGGGAGGCAGCACGAAGCTTGTGCGCGCGTGACACAATGCTTATTAATGTAGTTAGTAAGCGGGTGTGTAGAAATTTATACGACCCAAAAAATTACAATCTTCGTATGGCTGATTATTAATTTGCTATCGCAATCGCTGCTTCGCCTTTGGGCGAATCTGAGACTCTTTTTGTCATTAAAACGTGTTGGATCAAGGCACGATCTGGTCGACCTTGCAGAAACATGCCGCAGCGCCACAGTAGGATGAAAAACGTGCGGCTCATTTCGGTTTGGCTTGGTTTTGTTTGGTGACTATGGGTATGGCTCAACACCCTACGAGCGATCGAGCATGAATCGGGCGGCAGGGGACGAACGCATCCCGTAACTTCATCGGGAGCTAGAAAGGCGCGCGTGCTCACATTTAAGTGTGTAGCTTTCTTTGGGAACTATCCGTGATTCCTTGCGAGTGCCTAACCGTTTTCGAGGTCAGATCCCGAGGGCAGTGCAGTTTAATACAGCGCTAAAAATCGCACGGTGGCACGGTAGTACAAAGAAAAGAAAAGAAGCAAAAACATGTAACAGTTCTTACATACTCGTCAACGTCGTACTACGAAATGGCACCGCCGAAGTCCTCATCACCGACCGAGGAACGGCTCCGGTATACTGGCTGACCTTATAATAAACTTTATCCTGCAATACGGCCACACAAAAGCCATCCGGTAGATCTGCAGCTTAGCTTTCTAAGGCGAATGGACTCACGGACGCTTAACGAAGACGATAACTGACTTATTAGTAGACATCAAACACATGACTTGTGGTATTAGCCTTCCCTACGTCCGCATCAGAGTCGCATTGTCAAATCGTTAGTAGACTTTCCAACTTCAGGCATGTGTACAGTCTATCTTGTTATCTTGATGTATGCAAGTCAATGTTGTCCTTGTCTTGGCGTGTGCGCAGCTTTTGTATCCATGTGTGTGATGATTTGGAGCAGCACGTTGTTCCTGGAGACTTTAGTGAAATTATTATTATTATGAATTTAATAATAATAATAATAATAATAATAATAATAATAATAATAATAATAATAATAATAATAATATTATTATTATTATTATTATTATTATTATTATTATTATTATTATTATTATTATTATTATTATCGAAGCTACCTAGCGGTGTCCGTTTCTCAACGGTTCCAGCGGAGCATGAGAAGCCTAGCTGCGGCGCTTGTATCACGACGGATGTTTCCCGTTGGAGAGAAATAGGAGACACTCAACATAGGTTGAACAGGCGCCCATGAATCGCGGGCCAGTCGCGTTATTTTTTCCCGAGTTTTATGTTCGAAAAAGAATTGCAGACAGAAAACCGCAACAGCGCATGTTTCCATTTTGAACTAGAATAGATGGATGGGTTATAGGCACACATTTGAATGCAGCAAGAAGCGAGAATGCAGAAAGATCCGCCAGGCGCTATATCTGCGATGCAACTGGGGGACGCTTTCGCATATGTATCAAAGAGCCGATTCGACAGGAGAAACAGAGAGAGAAAGAGAGAGAGAGAGAGATTTGCATAATTTACAGAAGAAGAAAAGTGGAGGGGCAGAGGATGTGGAGAGGTTGCCTTGCGACGGCTTCTTGTTAGTTAAGGAAAACAAAAAACTGTGGTACGCGCGAACGTATGTGTTTTTAGAATTCACACAGCTGTCGTCACACAGTCGTTGCGTTTCGGTTTCTGCATGTACATGGCGAGCGGCAAAGAAGGCTCCGCTTGGATTTCTGGCCCACAGCGCCATTAAGTGATGCTCCAGCACATGGTATTCTGCATGGGCTTGTTAAATAAATAAGTAACACAATGTTTAAGCTGATCTTGTTGTGCTCCCTTCTCTTGAACGAATGCTACAAAGTGAAGAATCTGCTGGTGAGCGTCCGCTACTTTCAGTGCTCGTTAGCGATACTGCCACGCCTAGCCACAATGGTTTCATCGACCGCCATGAACTGTAATGTAAATAGAGGATGTTGAATGAGCGTGCGTGGAATGCTCGGGGTGTCTGTCTGTTTCAATCGTTCGTGCTGCAGAATTGCGCCTTTGGGCTCTTTCGCAGTTGAAACCAAGTAGCTAGCAGAGACTAACGCGTGGTCGCTTCAGAATGAGCTGTAATGTTAATCAACACGTGGAATCAACATGTTCGCTTCGCACGCGAACAAAGAGGGCGTCGCCACATCGTTTCTAAGGTGGTGCCATAAACATCAAAGAATTTACGCTCGCCTTTGCAGACAAATTTTTACGAATGTTCAGAATTTCGCGCAGAGGCAGATGCGTTCAATTTTGTGCTGTCATATGCTACACCGGCAGTGTGGGAACACCATCGTTGTTCTGACGTAGCGCTGATCGTTGCATGCTATTACAGGAATATCTTCCAGCGCTCAGGTAGTCGAGAGCACGGGAGAATGCGTATAACATAGGATGCTTTTGTAGTCGATTTGGCACGCCGTACTGTACTCAAATATTAAATAATAAACAAATTATGTGGCGGACCGTGCAAGAATTTGCACGGTCCGCCTTTTCATATCATGAAAGGGACGGACACGTGTAAAGACCAGAAATTATTATCGGAAAGACAGAGGAGAAACTATGACAAAATGTGACTTGCTAACAATGGCAGCGCAAGCGATAATCGTATTCACCTGGGCCAATACTAAATGTAGAAATGGAGATCGATGCGGAAGTCGAAGGCACATGGAAGGGTCAAGGGAGTGCAGTGGCGGGTTAGCACACTGTTCCGGTGAATTCCAATGGTCTAAAGCACGGCGACGAGCAAGTAGGCGCAGTTGCCGTACTTCATCAGGGTTGGAGACCGATAGGCGGCGTCGAGGTGTGCAGCAGCACCCGTTTCGAGCTCCGCAATATCCATGTTTTTCGTTGGTTACAGTTCCAGTAACCAACCGAAATTGTGTATCATCAGAACCGTGAACGTCTACGGAACCCAGGGACACCATCCTCTTGGACCTAGGCCCGTTTCCGGCGGCTCCACAATTTCAAGAAGCTACCAGGTACGCGGCGTCGGAGCTAGCATGCATCAGAGCTAAGGCCCGGCGGCGGCCGCCGCGTCGCGTCGGTGCAGCGTCTGACACAAGACACCGACGCATATGGCGTCTCAAATCGCTTCTGTTGCGGCGGGCGCCTCAAATGGCGTGCCGTCCCAACCGAAACCCAGTACGGAGGAAGACGGCATGGATTTTTCCGAAGCTTTAACTCCTCGTAAAGATGAAACTAATACAACGCTTCTCACGGACGCTGAGGACCTGCGGCGGTTTACGAGAGAACCCGACGAAGAGGGATGGCAGACGGTGTTAACGCTCCGCCAAAAACGGCAACAAGCGAAGGAACGCCTGCAGGCAAAACGGAACGACCCTTCGCAGAAGGAACAGAACTCGCCCCCCATCCGCCGACGCAAGGTGCGACGGAACAAGTTACCACCACTGCCGCGGGATGACTTCAAGATCATTCTCCGCCCGCACCAAGGACTCCCGTTGAAAACTCTAACCAGTCCGATGCTCGCAGAAGCAGTGATCGCGGCCTGCCACAACAAAGTAAAGGGTGAGCATTTTATACTGCGCATAAAACAGGGATCAAACATCGCAATAGTCTCAACGTCTGAGGAAGAGACAGCTAATCTCCTACGCAAGATCACAGCTCTCACAGTCAATGGCAAGACGCACGCGTTCAATGCGTACGCTGCTACAGGAGAAGGCGCCGTCAGAGGTGTCATTCATGGACTGCCGCCGCACACGCCCGGAGAGACAATCAAGGCAAACCTCCGAGTCCGTACCCAGGGCATCGAGATAATCCAGGCAAGAATGCTAGGGGACTCGAAGAGCGCAGTCATCACATTCCTCGGCACGGTCCTACCGCGGTTCGTCTACTATTGCGGTGGGGAAATGGCGTGTCATCCATACCGCAACTCGGTGCAGGTTTGCAAGATTTGTCACAGCGTCGGCCACCGCACGGACGTTTGCCCGCAACCGGACACAAAAGTGTGTGGAATCTGTGGGGCGCTCGAGCCCGAAGACGGACACGAGTGCTCACCGCGATGTGCCGCTTGCGGGGGGCAGCACCTCACCGGCGACCGAAGCTGCAAAAAACGCCTGAAGCAAACACGACCACAAGGCCGGCCGAGAAGCGGAGCGCACAAAGCTGCTCAACAACACCGACCCCGGTGGTTTGCAACAGAAGACGAAGAATTGGAGCTCAGTGACTTTCCGGAGCTCCCTCAACGTCAAGAGGGGACCCCCTCCAAGTTCAGACAAGAAGGAACATCGAGATCCAGATCGAGATCGCGTACCAGGCGGCGGAGTCGTCAGAGATCTAGGTCAACATCCTTGGCACGCAATGTCAAGCCTCTAGCCCTCAAACAGGAGAGGGCTCCGCAGGCTACACATCAGAAGGCGGCCATCGCCTCACAACAGGTAAGCTGGGCGCGAATAGTGTCTCCCACTGCCGATCCAGTAACTCAGAGTCCAGCCTATCAAAAAATCTTAGAGGAGAACAGAATCTTAAAGGACAGCCTTGCAGAAATTCGAAGGGAGCTAGCTGATTTGAAACAAAGGAATGAGCCCCGCACGAACAAAGCCAAGCCAGGAGAAACCAAGAACGCGAACACACAGGTGACAGGAAAAGACGATAAACTGGATACCATATCCCGACAAATCCAACTTCTTTTCGCAGAGCTGTACAAGCTCAAACGACAGATAGAGGACTCCTCTTCTCATGCCACGAAAGAGGGACCGCACAAACGAAAATGTGCCAGCCCGGGAGCTCCTGCACGCAGACCTAAAGAGAGAGAGCTGACCGACAGCGAAAGTACTATAGATGGCTAATCGCCACACGAGAGTAGCCGAAAACCTCGAGGTCTGGCAGTGGAACTGCAGGACTCTTAGAACTAAACACGCAGCACTTTTGAGTTTTATAGATGCGACGCCTGTTCCCCCGGATATAATATGCATACAAGAACCAGGCAAGAACATACCGAACCTCAGAGGATACAAGATGCACACGCACCCTGACCATCCTCAGATAGCAGCACTGACACGGGCGGACATAGCGGTGAGCGTGGACTACGTCCCTAACTGCGGTGTCCAACATCAGGTTCTCACGGTATGGCCATGTAGACGCTGCAAGCCAAAGACAGTTATTGCCAACGTCTACAGCCCAACTAGAGATAGGAAGGCAAAGTTCGACGTGCTAGTGACGGCCGCATTGCGCAAAGTGAAAAGCAACGACCGGGCAATTATCCTAGGGGACTTTAACGCTCCGCACTCTGATTGGGGCTATGAACGAGGCACTCCTAAGGGCCAACGGCTAGCCGACCTCGCGGAGGAGCATAAGCTGGTCCTGCTGACGCGACCGGATGAACCAACCAGAACGGGAAACAGTGTAGTCAAAGATACCACGCCGGACCTAACTTTCAGCAACAATGACAGAGGTATTACCTGGACCAACCTAGGCGAAGACCTTGGCAGTGATCACTGCATTATTAGTGTCTCAGTTAACACGACGCGGGTTCGCCATAAATTAGGAAAAGCCACCATAACCGATTGGACAGCTTATAGACAGAAGCAAAGGCAGGCCACGCCGTGCGATAGTGCTACAGAATGGACGGAATTCATCAGGAGAATACACAGAAGCACTACACGGGAGATATCGACAACAGTCGAAACACCGGCAGTAGACAGGCATCTACTACACCTGTGGGAAGCGCGGAGAAGTCTGACCAAACGTTGGAAGAGACAGAGACACAACAGAAAACTCAGGATCAGGATAGCCAGACTTGCGCAGGAAGCCAGTGAGTACGCGCAGCAGCTGCAAGACACCAATTTCCTTCAGTTTTGTGATGCACTCAAAGGAACGCTTAGCACAAAACGAACATGGGCTATTCTGCGCAGTATGATAGATCCGACAGGAACACGGACCACCACAAACAGAACACTGAAATTAATTGAAAATGAATACGATGGCACGGCCGATGCCCTCATTGAGGACCTTAAGAGCGTCTACATAGGAGTACCGGACACAACATCAGTGCAATAAAACTATGAGGGACCAGACAACGCGGAGCTGGACGCGCCCATAACAACGGCAGAGCTCTATGCAGCCGCACAATCTTTCCGTAAGAACACCGCACCGGGTCCGGACCACATTACAAATGCGATGCTGCGCAACCTGAGTCAGGAATCACTGCACCAGCTTGCGACCTATTTCAACGATAATGTATGGTCCGACGACGGGGAACTGCCAGAAGACTGGAAAGAGGCTACTATCATACTCATACCGAAACCGGCTAAACCCAGAGATCTGCAAAACTTGAGACCAATATCGCTGACATCGTGTGCAGGGAAGCTTTTTGAGAAGGTGATCTAAACACGACTGAGCAACTACATCGAGCGGAATGAACTTTTTCCCCACTCTATGCTTGGCTTTAGGCCACACGTCTCGGCACAGGACGCCTTTCTTATGCTTCGCGACGAAGTTTTGGACCCGCCACGAAGCAAAGAAGCCAGGATAGTTGTGGCGCTCGATGTCAAAAAAGCGTTTGACACGATCTCTCACGAAGCAATCCTCGAAGGTCTGGAAGACATAGGTTGCGGAAGAAGGGTGTTTCGGTACGTCCTTACCTTCCTTCGCGACAGAAAGGCAACGATTGGATTGGGCAGCACGCGCTCTGACGTCTTCGCGATGCCCAACCGAGGAACTCCACAGGGCTCAATCTTGTCACCTCTTCTTTTCAATGTCGGGATGAGGCGACTGGCCCTAGAACTCGAGCAAGCACGGGACCTCGGATGTACGATCTATGCCGATGACATAACCTTGTGGGCACACCGGGGTTCTTACGGAGAAAAACAGGACCTATTACAGGAGGCCATAGACAAGGTAGTGAACTTCACCAAGCACGCGGGTATGACGTGCGCACCCGAAAAATCAGAGTTCATGTGCGTACGCAGCAAGCGTCATAAGAAAACTACCACACCGAGGATAGACTTACATCTCGACGGCAAGGCTATTCATGAAGTCGCCCAAATGAGAGTGCTTGGCCTGCTTATCCAAGCGAATGGCAACGTCGATGCCACAATTCGGAGCTTAACACCAACCGTTAAGAGTGTGGCACGTATGATATGGCGAGTTGGACGCAGCCGCAACGGACTCGCGGAAGAAGAAACTATTAGGCTGGTGCAAGCATTTGCGATTAGCCGCATTACTTACGGCCTGCCGTTCCAAAAACTTAACCAAACTGAAATGAAGAAGGTGGACACCCTTATCAGAACGGCATACAAATCTGCTCTGGGACTCCCGAATACAGTCAGCACGGAGCGCCTGGAGCGGTTGGGTATTTACAACAAATATGAAGAACATGCCTCTGCAGTTCTGATATCGCAAAGAGAAAGGCTGAGCTCTACGCCCCAGGGCCGCTCTATTCTCCAAAGACTGGGATACAACGCTCGACCCTTGTTCTGCGGAGACGAAACAGACTTGTTGTCACGAGAGTTGAGGGAGCACGTCCATGTCTCACCTATACCAAGAAATATGAGTGCCAGGTACCACGCAGGCCGCAGACAGGCCAGGACGAGGACTCTGCAGAAGCGATTCGGCAAGGATCCGGCCGTCTACTACACGGACGCGAGTGCAACCACTCGCAGGGACTTCTACGCGATCGCCGCAACCAATAGAGTCACCACGATAACCGCTACGGTTAACACTACCTCCGTATGCACAGCAGAGGCAGCGGCAATAGCGATGGCGATACGAGACGCCGACTTTAAGGGTCAGTCGGCTCATGTGCTTACAGACTCGCAGGCAGCGTGTCGACTCTTCATGCGGGGAATGCTACCGCGTAGCGCCCAAAGAATACTCGGCTCACGACTGGACCTGGACCACGGCATTACATGGTGCCCCGCGCACAACGGACTCGACGGGAACGAAAGGGCAGACCGCATAGCTCGAGGAAGCAACGACCGAGCAGCGGCCAGAACCCTAGAGGAACCACTGTCCGCAGTGCGCGACATATTAGAGAACCAGAGGAGGGAGAGACGAACCTACGGCCCTCCGCATGGCAAACTAAATAGAAGACAAGCCCAAGACTGGCGTCGCATACAAACCAATTCATACCCACACCTAAACCTCTTGCACAAGAAGCACCCGACATATTACGCCGACACCTGCCCGTGGTGCGGCGCAAAACCCACGCTGGCCCACATAACGTGGGAATGTACGGCTCGGCCAAGCAACGTCAATTCACCTTTTCTAAGCGTCACAGACTTCGTACGGCAGTGGGAGGCACTACTCGCAAGCGAGGATCAGGGGAACCAATTGGCTCTCCTGGACCAAGCTCAGCAAGCCCCAAGAGCCAGTGGAGCCCTGGACCGAGGGCCCCACCCAGACCTGCCATAACTCCGCTTAACTGAGCAATAAAGTTTTTTTCTCTCTCTCTCATCAGGGTTTGATAATGGCACAAGGTGCCCGATGGACTTGTTCCTGGCCGGAACGCACTGCTTTGTCGGCTCTATCGTTGACGATGGTGCCGCAATGAACTGGCAGCCATTGAAATTGGATCATGTTCCCATTTTCAACATCGCGATGGCGAGATTTTTCTAATTTCGCTTGTGGTTGGGCGTCGCTTTTACGAACGCCTATCGTTTCCCCTACCTTTTATCACCTACCGTTTTGTGACTGCAACGAGGCCATACAACGTATCCGTATAGGCTGCCCCTTTTTTAACAACGAAAGGCCGACATTGCGTGCAGCTTTAAGCCCACGGGATGACAGAATGTTAACATAATAAAAAATACTGGCGACCAAGCACTCGAGCGTCATCCGCGCTGTGCATGGACCACACGAACACTGTTGCACTTTTTCAAGACCACTGAGGTCTGCGGCTGCCTTTGATTGCACGGTGAACACTGTCGTGTGTGTGTGCGCGCATCACTTGCTATGCCTTTCTGTATCCCATTATTTTTTCTTTCCTGCCCACTTCTTCTCCCTCAGTGTAAGGCAGCAAACCAAGTGCAATCTCATTAAACTCCCTGCCTTTCCTTTCTTTTGTTTCTATTAGACTATAAAGTGCTCATAGGATCATATGCCAGTCAGTTGTAATGTCGGACACATTATTAGCGAAAGCGGCCGGTCATTGCATTTACGAACGAAGCACTTTGTGACTTCGGCCCCGTACTCACACGCCTCCGTTATACAAAAATGGAATCATTTTAGCAGTGCAATGGTTGCTGCATAAGATACGAACTGAGTGAAGCACACAAAGACGCATTCCCTCGGCCATTATCCTTGAGCGCAACCCCTGCGCAATACATGAAGTCCAACTCCTTCAAAGTTAAAAAGGGGGCTGACTAGATGGAGTAGCACACTGTGGTATAGCGATTATAAACGGGGGTAAGGTGCCTCAGAAAAGCTGGCCAACGTTTCGATAGGAGGACCTATCTTCGTCAGAGGCGGCCTCGTCATCCTCGGCAGGTTAGTTTTGACGAACCTTTAAGTAACCTTTAGTTTTGACTAACAAGGCCGCCTTTGACGAAGATAGGTCCTCCTATCGAAACGATGACCAGCCTTTCCGAGGCACCTTATTCCTGTTTGCATATACAACAGTAACTCCGCCGAGAAGCAGCACCCTTTCAGCAGATACACTCTGACTGGCGGTATGCTTCCAAAAGGACGTCTTTCCCGAGCCCTTTTAGCACCGTCTATGCTTTCGCGCGTTGAATGATTGCTGTGGTTTCCTTATTACATCCCTGTCTATATTTTTTGGAGTGATAAGGAAAAACCATATTTAATTGTCATGTCGAGTGTCAACGCACTTACGCTGTCACACATGAGCGCATCATTCCCTCCATAGTCCCCCCTTGGTTTTAAAATGTCGTGCCCTGGTTCATTTTGTTTTGTTGGTCTCTCAAGCCTTTCAGAATTCTCATTTGGTCGGGGCTGTTCTCATCTATATTCTATATTTTGCTTTGTTGGCCTCTTCAGCCTTTAAGTATCCTCATTCCAGTCAGGGTTGTTCTTATCTATGTTCTGATATTTTATTGGCTACGGGCGCTATACTAGCATGGTACGGGCTAGGATCGCTGCGAGCGCCAATTATCAACGTCTTCGCTGTTCTCTAGCTTGTTTTTTTTCCTATTTGTTCTTCAATCCCAATATACCTCATCAACATTTCGCAGACAGGACCAAGATAAGTGCTTCTTGCACCAAAAGTGGACACTCATCAGCTCAGCATATGCGTGGAAACGTTCCAGTTTCAACAAATATGTCTCGCACGCGTACCTCCGAGAAGCCAAAAAACGTGTGGTACATTTTAAGGAATATTAAATTACGAAACCGAGTTCCACTACGTCAAAAGCTTAGGATAATATTGGGGAAATATGGTTCGCTATAACATGTATTCGTCCAATTTATTAGGGCAGCTTGTGGACATTTAGTCTGTTTCATAAAGGCCAGAGCAACAAAGTTCTAGCATAACTTAAGGTGCCCACATCGCTACAGAAATTCCCAAGGACACCTTTACAAACGTATTTATTAAACCCTTCTGAAAGCGAGCAAACCTTGGGAGTCATTTCTGGAGCGAAATCGCGTTTATTCTCAGTGATGAGGACCTCGTCGCTATATACCAACGCTGAACGACGAGCACGGCCACGTAGATACGTATCATCGATCGTGTTCCATTCATGCGTCGCTAAGGATTCCATTCTCGCATAATCCCCAACGAAATTGAAGCCCATGTGCGGAAGAGAGCACCGTTCCTTCCACGACTAATTCCGAAGTCGCATCCGGATCCACCTTGTTCGCGAAGGCCTCACCGTCGCTCTTATCACCGTGGCTAAGCGCGATACGGCTTTTCAATTTCACTCCGTGCGTACGAATGCACGTTCGCTCTCTGAATGTTTGTTGGCCGTATGAGCTCACGTTCGTATATGTCTGGACAATTCTGCCGGCTCTCTTGTTTTTCTCCTTCTCATTACCGCAAGTTAACAACAAATCATTTTTAATGCCATTTCGAGTTCACTACTTCGATAATTACACGTACGTATAGTAGATGCGCAAGCAGGAGTTCAGGACCGCGAACGACGCAAAAGCTCGCACAAAAATTGCAGTGGAGTGCTAGTGATTTTTGTTGTGAAGACAGCGCGTCGGCTAAAAAGGAAGCCAGTTTCAGTGTCAGCAGTGTGACTCCGCAGCTTTCCCTTTCGGCAGCTGAACACGAAGTTTGTCATGATGGCTGTATTCATACGGTGGCACTGAATACAATAGTTCGGTTTTCGAAATTTTAATGCATGTAGAAAAAAGTTCTCCGAAATGCTCAATTACGGCACCGCTCATGTGAAGATTTGGGGTAATAAAATCAATAACGTTCAGTGTTTCAGTCACCAGAAGAGATGAAACTGCTTCTCTGTTGTCGCGTGTCCGAAAGCGCCTAGTTGTGAACTCAGAATTTCCTTTATCGCTTTATGGTTTAATTCGCCAGTTGCCTTCATGCAATTTCGCAGCAAGGCCTGATTCAAGCAGTCACAAATAACTGGAAGAAAGGAACTATAATATTGTATTGGCAGTGCTTCAAAACCAGGCACAATTAGCGCCTTCAGTACGAGTCTCTGGGCAGAAAATACGCATAACTGGACGCATTTCCGTGATTTAGGGCTACATTAAGCAAATCTATCGGTACGCAGTGCATAAATGGCGTTAAGGGCTGTGTATTGCTTCACCTTTATGGATGTGAAAATTGTCAAACGGTAGCGTGCCAAGCAACAAGAAAATATTTAACGTTCTTAAAAATCAAGTGCTTTACACAAAAGCCTTCCTTTGTGTCTACCTTCAAATATTGTTAGGTGAAAGCACAGAAGCGAAGCTACTTACAGTGTGTATTTACAAGGGTAGCAAGCACTGGCCAACATGGAAGCCAGCCAACATCCAGCAAAGCACGTCGTCGTAATCAGATAAGCAGTGGCCGCTTATGAGTACGTCCCATTAAATCAGAGGGTCAACATGATTGTCTTCTAGTAGCACGTAGCATGTCCCCCGGCTGCAGAAGCGCCGCCCTGGCGCCACTAAGGACCCACGGCAGAGGAAGGGTGGTAACGCTTGAGTTTCGAAACGTGGACGACGTCGCTGGACAACGGAACGGAATATGAAGCGGGACAGGCGGCCAAAATCTCATACGTGACGACAGTCACTTGTCGAAGGACGCAGTATGGGCCCGTGTAGCGAGTAAGGAGCTTTTGAGAAAGGTCCATATACGTCGGTAGCGGTTCCAAATCAGCACGAGGGCAACCGGAGCAAAACGTTCGTCGTGGTGTCGCTGGTCATAAAGGCGCTTCTGATTGCCTTGGCAAGCGGCGGGTCTATTACGTGCTATCTGTAGCGCGTAATCCACCTGAGCAATGGCGTTGCGTGCATATTCACAAGTCGAAGTTGCATGGGAAGGAAGAAATGTGTCCAACGGTAAAGTTGGTTCACGTCCGAACAAAATGTAAAAGGGAGAGTATCCAGCAGTGGTCGTGACGGGAGGAATTATATGCAAATGTCACTTTGGCAGTGCAAGGTCCCAATCACGGAGGTCAGCCGAAACGTACTTTCAAAGCATGTCGGTTAAGGTATGACTCAAGCGCTCGGTGAGCCCGTTCGAGCATCTGGGGATGCTATAACGCGGTGATCTTGTGCGGCATGGAGCAGCAGCGCAGGACATCATCATGGCTTTGGACAGGAAGATACGGCCTCGGTCAGACAGCAAATGACGTGGGGAACTGTGTACTGAAATTACGTCGCAGAGGAGAAAGTCCGCCACGTCTGCAGCACAGCTGGTCACCAGCGCTCGTGTCACTGCATAGCGCGTCGTGTGTTTGGTAGCGACGGCAACCCGTTTGTTTACTGAAGCAGGTGTATGAAATGGTCCAAACCTACATGGAAGAAGGGCTCAGGTGGGACGTCGATGGCTTGGAGATACCCAGCAGGAAGCGTAGACGGTTTCTTCCGGCATTGACAGAGCTCGCAGGCGCTGACATAACGCCCAACTGAGCGAGCTAGACCAGGTCAATAGAAGGGACGGCGCACGCGGTCATGTGTGCGAGTAACTCGAAGGTAACCAGCGGTTGGGGCATCGTGAAGTTCACGAAGAACTGTGGAGCATAGGTGTGTGGTATAACGAGGAGGAGGTCAGGACCGTCAGGGTACATGTTACGCCGATATAAGGTACTATCCTTCAGGGTAAACGTGCAAAGAGAGGCGTCGCTAGGAAAGCATTCCAGGCGCTCGATTATTTGTCTTAAGTAGGCAGCCCAACGCTGCTCGTCGGCCATGTTAAGCAACTGGCTCACGGAAAAGACGCAATCAAGGGATTCAGTGCGCGAAGAGTCATAGTCGGCCACAAGGCAGCGGGACAAACAATCCGCATCCTTGTGCAAATTGTATAGGTGTACTCTTGCAGGCGTAGTGCCCATCGAGCGAGTCTACCTGTAGGGACATTTAAAGAGGCAAGCCAACAGAGGGCATGGTGGTCGGAAACTTCTGTGAACGGTCGACCAAATAGACAAGGGCGAAATTTTGCAACTGCTCCTACAAGAGCGAGGCACTCATGTTCTCTGAAAAAGTAATTTCACTCCGAGGCGGACAACAGCCTGCTGGCATAAGCGATGACACAGTTCGCTCCACGTCGGGGTTAGGCCAAGACAGCGCCTATTCCGTAACCACTCGCGTCAGTGCGGTCTTCGGTTTGGGCTGATGGGTCGAAGTGGGCAAAAATGGGACGCGTTGTGAGGATTGTGGTCAGCTGGGAAAAAGCCGCGACTTGTACAGGGCCTCAAGTAAAAGGGATGTCTTCTTTAAGAAGATCTGTGAGCGGTGTCACAGTCATTGGAAAATTCGACACAAACCGGTGAAAATAGGAGCAGAGCCCCACAAAGCTGCGAACATCTTTGGTAGACTTTGGCATAGGGAAGTCTTTCACGGCTAGAATTTTCTCTAGGTCAGGTTGCACGCCGGAAGTGTCCACAGCACGACCAAGGATCGAATGCAGCGACGGCCAAAGCGGCACTCTGATGAATTCAGCTAAAGTACGGTACGGTAGAATACGTCAAGAACCTCTGAGAGGCGTCCGACGTGTGTATCAAACGTAGGCGAAAACACAATTACGCCGTCTAAATAACACAGGCATGTATACCACTTGAACCTATGAAGCAGAGTCCATTATTCGCTAGAAGGCGGCTAGGGCATTACACAGACCGAGAAGCATGACCTTAAACTGCTAAAGCCCATCAGGAGTTACAAAAGCCGTTTTCTCTCACTCCATGGGGTCCACAGCAATCTGCTGCATATTTTTACCGTAATGACCGCTGAATAGTCTGTAGTTAACTTTCTGATTTCTCATCCAAGAAATGGCTGAGAAATAAACATTTTAACTGACTATATATATAACTGACATGCGATGCTAAAGTTCAGTACACTGGTCATGTGTTCCATAGACGGGCATCAAACACAGTCAGGGTGTTTATATTAGCCCCGAGTGGGTTTATATAATAAATTGTTATATCACATATGCAAGCTAAATGCAACACAAGAACAACTGTCAGCACATAGATAGAGTACAATAGCAGTGTTTTATCGAGGACTTGTCCCAGCGCACGGTATAGCAAACCAGTTGTGCGTCGTGTTGGTCTCTTTGCATGTCATCGTTTTAATATTAAGCCATAGAGACAGAGAGAGAGAGAGAGATAACAAGAAGGCAGGGATGTTAACCAGTCAAGAGTTCGGTTGGCTGCCTTGCGCAAGGGAAGAGAGATGGGGAATAGAAAGAAGATAGAGAGAGGAGATGGCGATAGATAAACGTGCACGGGCAGCATTGCAAAGTCAAAG